>NW_028227262.1:119694945-119962445 GCF_978045245.1 Mus caroli
GTGAGAGAATCAAGGTCATCTCCTCAATCTTGTTAGTCATTTTTATGAGGACTGAGTGTACGAATCCCCCCTGCTTCCTGATTGCCCAGTGTGGGCTGCAGACAGAGCCTTTAAGCAAAAGGACCTTGTATTGGCAGCTGGGAGTTTGTTATTGCAGCAGACTTAAGTGATTCAGAAGTGCCACCTTATTTACTGCAAGCTTCCCTTTCCTAGTCTTTACTTCCCATTTATTGTTCTTTTTTTCTCTTTTACAGTTTTTTTTACTTCCCAATTTGTAGGTTCGCCAGCAATCCTCGCATGCTCACTTTAGCAAGACTATCTCAGCGCCCCTTCCAACACCTGGCTAACAGGTTTCTGCTGGCAAGCTTTTCCCAATTAATCTCAGTTAGTTCTGATTATCTCCAAATTACTCACAGCATCCCTTCCTGCTGCTGCACTGGCTTGAACCTTTAAAATACCATAAAAACTTCAGGGATGGTGCCAGGGCATCAGCGCTCCCGACATGGATTCTCTTGCTCATCTTCATATACACATATAGGCCAGATTAGAGGGGGAATCCATGTGAGAATCCTGACATGCACAGGGTGTGGCTGTAATCCTAGCTAAGGAGGCAGAGGCAGAGGCAGGAGGAGCAAGAGTTCTTAGGCAGATCCCAAGAGCTCCACAACAATATCCAATACTATCTCTTGGTTCTCCTTATAAGGACAGGCCACTCCTAACATAGCCAGACCCATCGCTGAGATGTAAGGGACCCTGCTTTCCCAGTAAGACTGCTTTATGCACGTCCCTCTCTAGCTTCTGCCCCTATCAAGTCAGCAAGGACGGACACTTACCTTGAGCTAGATAGAGAACAGCCCGGGCCACCTTAAGCCGTTTTTCCCTACTGACCACCTCCAGTCGGTCCAGAAGTCCCATCACATAGGTCTTTTGGGCATCTTCTTCCAGCTCCAGCCATTCCTTAGTGTCTTGCACTAGGATGTAAAGCCACACACAGCTAATACTGGCTACTGCCACTTCTTCCTAGAAAGGGCCCTGATAATAAATCTCCCTCTGCCCATGGTTCTTCTCTCCAAGCCTTTTCTTATTTATGTATTTCAGTACTGAGGACTGAACCCTCGGCCGTGTACATGCTAGGCAAGCGCTATCACTAAGCCACACCTCTCACTCAAGCTTTCCTTATTAAGAAAACAAAAGGACCCAAAGATCCTCATCTGAACCTACTCTGTACCCATATATTTACCATTCCCACTTTTATTCACACGGCGTATTCTGTTCTCTGCCTTTCCTCAAGGTGTCCCTCTGTCTCCATTCACATCCGACTCCTAGTCATCCTTCCATGCCTGATACAAGAGGCCCTCTTCCACACTAAAGCCCAAACCAAAAGCTCTGCCCCTAACACTTTTGCTTTACTGTGTGTGACATTTCCTATTTTCCCCTGGCCGTAGCTTCTTTTGTGATATGCATATCTCCCCAGACTATACAACTTATTTGTAGAAGCTGCAAATTACTTCCACCTCTGCCTCCTGCATCTCTGACACAACAATACTCAGCAGACATTTGTCGAATTAAAAATTAAATTGCCACTGAGAAAGTAGTGAAGCATCTGAAGGGGCCACAGTCAGGGAATGAATATAAAGCTGGTACTGGTGGTGGGGCAGAGCTAGAGACAGAAGCTAAACATTAAGGACTAGGCTAGGCCCAGGATGCCACCGGGCAGAAGGGACTATAGTGTTCAGCCTTGCTGAGCCACCCCTCTGCTTCTCTTGGTTGCATCTTCCCTGTAGAAGGAATTCTGTACTCCATATGCAAGAAATGAAGAGTATTCGGTTGTGAAGGGGATGAAGAATCAAACTTTGATTTGGTCTGTTACTGGATCAGACTGGGATATCTGGAGGAAGTGGAGGAAAATGGCACATTCTTGTGGATAAAGAAAGACGTAGCATCACCTTGAGTCCTGAAATCTTCTTCGAAGCACTTCCTGTTAGTGGTAAATTCCAGGTTCTCCGTGTAGCTATATAATTCTGTAGCAGAAAGACAAAATGGTCACATTTAGAACCCCCAACGAAGAATTGAGAGTAGAGAGCATCGCTTGAAGGAGCTGAAGGTTCCAACACACTCTTGTGTCCAATTCAATCTAGAGCCAGTCTCCTCCCTCTCGGAACAGTTAAAAATAGCCGTGTGTGTCCCTGGGTGATTAAACTATCAAACCTGTCCTCCTGCCAGATGGCTGGCAGCAGAGAAGGAAGACAGCCTTCGACATTTGGTAAGGGCCAGGCAGAGGGTTGGAGTACAGAGAGGGCTTAATGTTATCACTTCTGTTTCTTAGGGCTGCAATCCATTCTGTACCAACAAACCAGGCCAGAAGCAGCCTAACTGCAGGGAAGAGAAGGGTAACACAACTCAGGATCTTGGAAGTCAATCTATGCTGTTTAGGAAGCCAGGATAAGGACTAAACACACACACAGGTTGGGAGCCAGTTCGCTTTCCTTGAAGGGTACAGAAATATAGGTTCCTACATATGGCCACCTGGGCAGATGATGTGGCAAATCATGTGGAAAGCACCTAGGGTTGCCAAAGGCTTTTGTGTTCAGGAAAAACTAACTACTGATTGTAACCTCTGACTATAAAACAGGATAACAATGTCCCCTGCTCAACCAGAACATCACTCTGCACCCTCATTTTACAGAAGATAAATTAAAATCAAACAGATTATCATCTCAAAAATTGATTCCACCTATACCATAAAGCAATTGAAATTTACTTATAATCCAGCCAACTAAGATAAAGGCTGAGAATTACTTGGGAGTTAGAACACTTGTGTTTCAGATTCTGGGGGTGGCCAGGAACAAATCTCAACTTTAAATTTTAAATATGTCAATCATTAGTTCATTAATGTAAATGTAAGTATACGTGTATGTATTTATATGTATATGTATGTATTTATTTAGACGAGAAAAGTCAGGAAATAGTAGTCAGGAAGGTAAACACTGCTGAACTTTGTCCTTATTTTTAAAGTGTTGATAATGAGATTTCATTTGCATATAATTATAAGATACATTAAAGTATCTTCTACTCAGATTACACAAGTATAACATCTGCCATACTCGCTTCAGACTACCCTCCAGTATTATTTCTTTCTCTGGAAGTAATTACCATCATGAATTTGGTATGCATTCCACACATGCCCATTTTTAGATTTTTACTACCTTTGTATGTGTCTATAAACAGTATACCAGGGTGGGTATATGCATAGGATCCAGATTCATTTCCCAGCACCCATCTTGTGGCTCCCAACTATCCATCTCCTCAGGTCCAGGGCACATGCATAGTACACATATATGCATGCAGGCTAAACACTCATACACATCAAATAAAATAAATCTAAAAATTTTTAAAATGTATCTCTGATACTGTTCTATTTTTAATCTTAACATTACCATAACTGTAGAAATTCTTTTGCATTGTTTCTTTGCCTCCATTTTGTTTTGGGCATCTATTCATAATGAAGTATATTGATACAGATCAATTATATTAATGACTGTATGCAGACCAACTATATCTACATGCTAGTCTATCAACTCCCTTGCAGATAGGAATTTTAGGTTGTTTTCAACTTTTCATAATTAAAAACAAGGCTGAAATAAACACTTTTTTATGCCCAAATATAAAGTTCTTCAGTTGAACATCTAGGAATAAAATTACTGGGTCATTAATATGTGCACATCTTCAACTTTATTAGATATGATCTAATTGCGTTCTAATTTTATACTTTGTGCCTTCATACTGCTACACATAGCTGTGTGGAAAAATAAATGCTCATTAGGCCTTTGAAGTTTTTTTAAACCTTTAATTAATTACTTAATTAATTTTGTGTGTATCTGTATGGGTATGAGTGCCATACTGCACATACAGAAGTGAGAAGATAACTTGTGTGAGTCAGTTCTCTTCTCCCAGCACCACTGGAGTCTGAGATTCAAACTCAGGCAGGCCATGAGCCTTGATGACAATGGCCTTACCAGCTGATCCATCTTGCCAACCTTTACATTTTTCAGTCTAACGGTTGTGAAATAATATCTTGGGTTTTAAAAATATTTTTTCTTCATTAATTAATAAATTTGGGCTGGAGAAATGGCTTAGTGGTTAGGAGTGCTGGCTGCTCTTCCAGAGGACCTAGGTTTAATTCACAGCAGCCACATGGAAGCTCACCATGTCTGTAACTTCAATCCTAGGGGATCAAACACCTTTACACAGACATACGTGCAGGTAAAATACCAATGCACATAAATAAATAAAATGAAAAAAAAAAAACACCTTGAACATCTTTTCAGACAGACAGACACAGACACAGGCACAGACACTTTTGTGGTTCTGTAGATAACAGAGAGCCTCATACATGCCCCTATATATATCTACTGACTTTCTTTCCTGTGAGTTCTTATTCTCCGTCTAGTTCTCTATCAGATTAGTCATCTCTCTTTTGTTTATCTCTTTCTTTCTCCACAGACTCAGATTCTAGATTCTAATCCTTTGTTTGTTATTAAACCTCGATATATCTGTCACTCACTGCAAAATTTATTCGCTGTGCTTATTCACCAGAGCTTCTGCAAAAATGTTTGTCTTTTTATCTGAAAAAGCGTGTCTCAAAGTGTCATTTCCATGTGACAGAATATTTAACTTTCACACCATCTCTACCCAAAGCTCACTTATTAATAACTAGCATTCATAGCACGTGTGGTATGGAGGCCCTCAATGTGAGGAGATCACGTTTGCCCTATTCTAAAATTCCAGACAGGAAGCAGCAGCCCAGAACTGAGAAAAGAATGGAATCATTTAACCCCAACTCAAATACCTACAGCAGAGCTTGACCATGACTGATGTAGGTGAGATGGCCAGCCTTATCCAGCCAGCCAATTACCTATAATCTCCTTCTGCTGTGGCTGGAATTTTAATAAGGCAAGTACTAGGAGAAAGAATAGGGTGGGTAGACAGAGATAGAATGTGATTTTAAAAGAAAGGTGGCAGAGAGAACAGACATGCGAACACATTGATTATAGGAAGAGAGAGGTGAATCCTGGAAAGTGGAGAGAGCTGGTCTGAGAGCAAATCAGTGCAGCGAAAGAAAAAGAATTACCAGGAAAGAGGAATAGACTGAATAAACGAAGACTACTATGATCAAGAACTCACAGAAGGAGATATGAAAGAGGCACCTGTGTTGGGTTGGGGAAGGGAAGATAGTGGCAATAGCCCTTCTTCATAGCCCTTTGCTAAGACCAGACAAGCTGTCAGGGACACTACAGGCCTGTTCCCTCTCCCCCTGACCACATTCCACTCCCGCTCTCTACTACCCATCTATTCATACCTGACAATTCTGCTGCATGCCCGTCTGAATCTCCATATTCAAACTCCAGAGTAGGGCAGTCCACAGAGCCCTATAATAGAGAAAAATTTCTGGTAATGGGAAAAGAGGTTGCCAAAGAAAGAATATACATCAATTTCGCTTTTTTCAAAAAAACGAAGTGAATGGCTCAGGAATGTGATTCTTCTCTGGCCTTCACACACATGCACACACATGTACCCATCCAACTGCACAGGAAGAAAGGGGTGGGGTGGGGTGGGGTGGGGGTGAGAAGATTCCTGAAACAATGACCTGCACTTTGATATAATGAAAAAAAAAATGGCTCTGCTCAGGCTTGGCGGTCCATGCCTTTGATCCCAGCACCTAGGAGGCAGAGGCAGGCGGATCTCTGAGTTATGAGTCCAGCCTGGTCTACACAGTGAGTTTCAGGACAGCTAGTTCTATACAGAGAAACCCTGTCTCAAAACAATAAAACTGTCTGTGCTAAGAGGATGGTGACTCTTAGAGAGAACACAGTCTCTATTCCCATCTAAGCCCATACCTTGTCTATGAGTTTCTTCTTGTCTTAGAGAGAACACAGTCTCTATTCCCATCTAAGCCCATACCTTGTCTATGAGTTTCTTCTTGTCTTAGAGAGAACACAGTCTCTATTCCCATCTAAGCCCATACCTTGTCTATGAGTTTCTTCTTGTCTTAGAGAGAACACAGTCTCTATTCCCATCTAAGCCCTTACCTTGTCTATGAGTTTCTTCTATTTGGACGTTTCTGATTTGAACCTTTTATTTAAAAATTAGAATCTTAAGTATAAGCACCCCAGAGTTTAGTCATTCTAGCAAATTATCGGTCAAACTTGAAAGGGGTAATAGTAACCTGAGTTTACAGTTGGCCAAGTAGAAATGTATACCATCTAGGAACTTCAGTTGTGGCTTGCATATGAATCGGGGGCAATCTTGTATGTTCACTACACCTGGGCAATTAGTATCAGAGTTGAATTCATTTGTAGGACATTCAGTTGGCATCAGTAACTATTGTTGAAAAATGCTCAGTTTTTTCACCCATAAAATAGGACAATAGTAAGGCTTTCTTCACTGGGTCACTGTAAAGACTAAGAGTTAAGTACAAGAAATGCCCTTATCATGCATATCTATCTATCTATCTATCTATCTATCTATCTATCTATCTATCTATCTATATCTTGATTTGTGCCAATTGTAATTCTCTTCTAGCAAATTTTTCAGGAGTTCTAGGAAAAGAAAACTATCTTCCCTAAGGATTTTCTTTACTGGAAAACAAAGAGGGAAGGAAAAGCAGATCTGGGCACTGCAAAGATGACAGGGGACATACTGACAGTCATGCCCTTTGCCTTAGAAGGTGGAAGTAACACTAATTTTTCCAGCAAGGCTTTTGGAGGCAATGAGCCCAGACCGAGATGATTACTGCAGTTGTTCGTTTCCAAGCATGAACACTGCAGCTGCGGAAAGTCAGGAGGTGAAACTCTGGGGAGCCACACTGAGCTCGCTGGCAAAAGCAACACACTATGAGAGCCTTTTTGCCTCTACTTCAGAAGGAAGACCCAGCTTATCACTCTGAGGTCATTCATTTGCATATTGTGTCTCCCCACCTTTCCTGGAATGCTTGCTCTAGAAGGGCAAAGACCCTCCAGCCTTATTCACTGATATATCATTAACATCTTGTAACTTCATTGCTAGCCCCTCAAAATATTTGATCAAGAACAATGTTTCACTTCCTCCGTTTTGAGCTGTCCTCCAACATGGCCTCACCACCACAACAGACCTCTGAAACCATGAGCCAAGATTAAACTTTTCCTTCATTGAAAAACACACCAATGTCTCTCTTGAGGAAGGAGGTATAAGGTACTTCTAAAAGAAAATCCCTACAAAGAAACCCTGTCTGTGCAAGGTGGTGACTTTGGGGGCAGTTTCCCCTGCTCCATTTACCTTTTAGGAACTAGGAGATGGGGGGGGGGTGTGTGTGTGAGAGCTTAATGGCAGTGTATATGCTAGTGTTGGTCTCTGTACAACAAATAACCAAATAGACAGATTGATCACTTTGGAAACTGTGAAATACTATTTAAATGAATCACCACAGACTAGGACTCCCTCTGCCCCTTAAGGAGAATGATGACAGTTATAAGTACTGACCAATTAATTATATGAACTGTTTAAAAGGCTTTGTGTTCGATTATCTCAACCCTCTGAGTTATTAGTGGTAACTGTTTTTCAAAAGAAACTAGATTAGTTAATTTGCCTAAAGCCACACAGATAATAAATGGAGGTACTGAAACAGACAGACAGACAGACAATTGGCCAGACAGACACTGAAACTTGGTGGTTTTGGCCATTCACTGTCAGCCAAGTGTCTGATCTCAGGAGAGTTGGTTTTATCTCTTTTACCTTTTGTCTCTAAATGACCAGACCCCTTTTCTGCTGCTGGGGATCAGTTTAGAGTCTTGTGTAAGCTATGCAAGCACTCCATCACTGAGCCACATCCCCCAACTCCGTGGCTTCTACCTAGTAAAATGAAAGGTTAGGCTCACTGTGGTAGCATACATTGTAATCCTAACACTTGGAAAACAGAGGCAGGAGGATCAGGAGTTCAAAGCTCTCCTCAGTTACACAGTGAGTTCAAGCCCAGCCAGGGCAAGTTGTCAATAGACCTTGCCATGGGCTGTCTCAAATAATTAAATCCAGATGAAACTGAATCAAATAAAGGCTAAACCAGATGACCTTCAAGGCCCCTTCCACACACATTTCGTTCCCCGAGTCCCTGCTTGTATGCAGTTTTGCTCTTGGTTGATAGATGGAATATGGCTAGATAAAATGTAGGGGAATAATAATAATTCATTCCTTTCCATGTCCCAGTTAGATTTCTTTTTTTCTAAGAAAAGGTGGAAGATATTTAAATAGCCATCCCTCTAGCTGCATCCTGGGACGGCTACACTCAAACGTCGCCCTGGTCCTATCCCAGCTTGAATCCTGTCTTTCAACCCTCCTAGAAAGGGGCGAGCTGTTCGCGGAAGGCGCTCCCTAAGCCACCGCCATCACCCGAGGGCAGGAGATAGAGCAAGGGGAAGGCTGGTGCTCCAGGCCGGTCTGGTCCAGTCCAGAGCCCGTTGCTGCAGTGTGAAGAGGGAGGGCGTGCTGTCCGCCAGCCCACCTTCCCCTCCCGCGACAGAGCTCGGGCTCCCGCCCCTCCGTCCAGTCCCTGCACCTCTACGCGCTGGTTCCCCAGCGGTACACCGGGATCCAAATTCCGGCTTCACCCGGCGGCAGCTGTCAAGTATCTGGAAAGTATCTGGTACGCTCTTCGCGCCGGTTAGGAAAACCGCAGGCCAAGGCAAGAAAGCGGGCGACCCGCAGCGGGAAGGGACCGGGCTGAGGGCCGCTCCACCTCAGCCGCCGCTTCCCGCTGGCGGATACCTCCGGGTTCCTCACCTCCGACTCCCGCCGCTGGTTGCGGAACGTTTCCCTGCCCTTGGGCACGGCCGGCTTCCCTTTGCCGCCGTTGCCGTTCCCGTTGCCGTTCCCGTTGCCGTTGTCGTTAGCAGGAGAGCCGGCGGGCCCCGGTGCCACGGGGTCGTCCATGCTGGGAAGGTTCCCTTCAGCGGTTCGCCTCAGCGGCTCCCTACCGCAGCTCCAAGATCTCTGCCCAGGGCGACCCCGCCACAGCGCGCGCCCGGGACCAGGGCCCGCCCCCTAAGCTCCGATTGGCTGTAACTACTCTCTGAGGCCCCGCCCCGAGATGCGATTGGCTGATCAGCCAGCCAGAGGCGGGGGCTCTTTCAAGGAATATTTTCCCCATGGACCCCCGGGAATTTTACTGCTCAGTTGCTGGTAGCCTGGGACTAGTAGACTCCAAATCCTGCTCCACGATTCGAATTCTGGACCCTGAGCTCAAGGCGGCTTAGCTCCGTGCTGTATGCTCTTTTCAGTGCTGTTCCTGTCGCACATAGCAGCCTTTTCCGGAGAGCCCTAGTCCACCCCTGGTCCAACGTGCCTACGTTTCGGCGGTACCGTAGACCCGGACCCCCCGCCCCCTATCCAGGCTGCTGCACGCCTCTAACATCCCGCTTTGTCGCAGAAAGGGCTTGGCCATCGGGATAGCCTGAGCCACCACACCACAAACTTACCCTCTCTGGAAGCTTTCGGAAGAGAGCTCTTGGATGGGAGAATGGGAGTTGCGGGAAGGGACCTAACTGAAATCCCTGATGCCCTTGAGGGCTGCTCCCTGCCATTTGTCCCTAGCTGTGTAGGTGCCTTCTTTTTGGTGCGAATAGATGGCAAGCTCCCACCCTCACCCGCTGCTCTTTCCTTCCCATTTCTAAAACAATCCTAATCTAAGTCTAAGATGTTGAGTTCGATCCCCGGGTCCTCACTTGGTGGAAGGAGAGAATGAACAGCCCAAAGTTGTCCTCTGACACCAGACCTCCACACATGCTCCTTGGTGTCCTCCCCCATTCCCATATACAAACAAATAAATATTTAAATTGAAAAGAAAAAAATCCTACACCCTAAGAGCTAAAGGTAAGCAGAAGGTAACCGGGTAGTTGAAGGCTGTGGATTCGGCTCTTTCCCGAATACTATTTAAATATATTGGCAGGTCTGGCTTGACAATGGATGAAAGGAATGGGAGGGACCAAATCGCTAAGGTAACTCATGACTTTAAGACAGTGAAAGGATCATTGAGTTGAGACTGTGCCAAGCGTTGTATGTGTTTTCTTGGTACCACACATTTTACCACACCTCTTCCTGACAGGTTATTTTTCACGAATCCAGGTTTTTACTGATGAGGAAATCCTGAAGCGCAGACAACACCCAAGAATTACATTAAGTCTTGTCTCAAGTGTGGTAAGTATGCTGCTCTATAGAAGAAACTTCCATTCACTTGGTTTACTTCAGTCTTGGCGTTTCAATTGCTGTGATAAAAATCCATGTCCAAAAGTAACTTGGGTAAGAGAGGGTTTGTTTCATCTGATAGCCTACAGTTCATTACCTAGGGAAGCAGGAACTGTGCTTTCTGGCTTGTCCCTCCTCGCTTTTTAATACAACTGCTTACAGTGAGCCAGGCCCTTCCACATCAACCATCAGCCAAGAAAATGCCCCATGAACTTGCACACAGGTCAGGCTGCTGGGGTGTTTTTCCTCAATGGAAATTCCCTCTTCCAAAATGACTCTTTCTGGTGTCAAGTTTGCACAAAACCAGCCAGCACAGCTACTGATCTTTAAGATGACTCCTACTTCTCTACATTTTTTTTTTTTTGATCCTCCTTACTGTATTAGGTATGTTGCTATCAAACCAACTTTGCTGGGATCCCAAATTCTAGTGCTGTATTCTCCTCAACCAATGGAATTATTTCTCCTTTTCTTAGGGATAATTCCATTCTTTTTTAGACATGGTTTCACATTGTAGCTCAGAATAGCCTAGAACTATGTAGCCTAGCCATGGTAACCCTCCTTCATCCTCCTGAATACTGGAACTACAGATATGAGACTTTGTACAGATCTTAACCCCATTTCTATAAAAAATATTATTTATGCATATGAGTCTTTTGTCTGTGCAGCAAATGCTTCCTGGTGCCCATGGAGGCTAGAAGAGGGAAGATGTCCTGGGACTCGAGTTACAGATGGTTGGGAGCCACCATCTCAGCTCCTCTACAAGAGCAATTTGTGGTTTTAATGACTGAGCCATTTCCCCAGGCCCTCAACTTTTTTCTTCCTTACCTTTCTGCTAGTTGGCAGGTGATAGGGGGGAGGGGGACATCAACCAAGACCATATTCTTTGGAGATTTCTGGGTACTTTTCATGGTCCCCAACATTTCACCAGTCTTCCAGTCCCACTCCTACTCCACTGTGGATGTAAGCTTCTTCGTAGGGTCAAGCTTCATTGTGATTTATTCCCCCCCCCCCCCCAGAGCTGAGGACTGAACCCAGGGCCTTGTGCTTGCTAGGCAAGCGCTCTACCACTGAGCTAAATCCCCAACCCCCATTGTGATTTATTTATTTATTTATTTATTTATTTATTTTTTGAGTCACAGTCTCATGTAGCTCAGGCTGGCTTAAACCATGGTATAAGTGAAGATGACCTTGAACTCCTGATCTTCCTGTCTCCAAAGTTCTGGGGTTACAGGTGTTCACCACTAAGCCTGGTTCTTCATTGGTTTTGCATACCACATTTCTGTATGTTTAACACAGGGGGTCACAATCTATGGTGTATTAACATTGTGGACAGAAAAATTAAGGCAGAGTGTCCATATGTTTTAAGCTGTTCAGTAGAGCTTTTGGCTGTCCCCAAAAGATGCCAGCAGCATTTTCCCCTTAGTTATGACAACCAAAAATGCCTTTAAACATTGCAATATATCCCCTGGGTAGCAAAAATCTCCTGTTGCAATATCTTGGCTTTGTAAATAAACTCATGTGAATTTCCAAGAAAGTCTTTGGCTCAAGGCACAAACTATTTGATTTTGGAATTTTTCAGGTATAATTTGTTAAAACTCTTAAAAATGTACAATCTACAGTAAAATCCACAATCCATGCTTAGGTTATCCCTGCTTCAGTGCGACACCCTTGCAGCCCATTGGGTTTCTTACTAAAGAGTTCTTTGTCTATCTCTGTTCTTTGTGTACCTGTTGTCTTAAGCAGTCAGATTGCCACTTAGGATTGACAGTCCCAGAAATGATTTTCCTGTGATCCCAGCTGGTCAGGAACATCCTCACAGGGTCTCCTTCTGAGGCTTTCTTCCTTTTCCTGTTTATCCCTAGGGCAAAGGCTGATGTGTTTGGAGTGGCACTGAGGAGGTCTTCTCCCGTTGGCTTCTATCTAAAGGTACCTGAGCCTAGAGCTCCATCTGGCTTTGCTTTCAGAGATGGGAATTGAAAATTTGAAGATCTCTAAGAATCAGAATGTAATCTTTTTCTAGTGAATGGTAAAACAGCAAAGACTGGACCCCTATCTGCTCAAGATAAGCCCAGATAGATGTTCAGAACTTGTCATGAAGTGGAAGGTGTCTGGGGGGGAAAACTGGATGAAGTCATAAGAAACTTCAATCAACTGAAAACTTTGAAACTGTAGGCCGTTCAGCTTATTTACCAAAGAGTGACAATCATGAATATCCTTGGTCACAGGAACAACCAGAAGTATACCTGGGAGGTAATGTCAGGCTGGTTGATGCTGCCAGTATTTTGAAATCTGGACTACTGGAGCTAGTATATAGATACATCAGTGGTTAAGAGCACTCGATGCTCTTCCAGAGAACTTGATTTCAGTTTCCAGCACCTACATGAGGTGGCTCACAACCATCTGTGGGTAATTCTGGCTTCCACAGGCACCTGCACTCAGATGCACATATCCATACACAGATACATAATTGAAAACAACACCTTTAAACAATAATATTATTAATAATAAAAAAACCCCACAACACTGTACTACCAAATTCCCTTGTCCCAGGTTTTTACTTCCAAACTCAGGCTTCTGATGGAAGGTTGATGGTAAAAATAGGAATAATTAGAGACAAAACACACTCCTTTCTCTATTTAAGCATGCTAATTCACAAAGGTAAAATACTTCATTAAATAGATGGTACCTGGCAGTAAGACAGCTTAAAAATATGTTGCAGGAAGTCTTCAAGTACTGTGTTTCTAGACTAGTAGGCAGACAGGACAAAACAGAGCCCATGAGGCACACGATGTAGCAGAGGCTATATAGTGCCTGGACCTATGTAGTAATCAGTGTGCACTAGTGTCTTTAAGCAGTCTCTCTCCTTCCTTCCTTCCTTTTTTTTTTTTTTTTTTTTTTAAGAGTATATTGCAGTGCCAGCAGAGGATGTTGGATCACTAGGAGCTGGAGTAAGATACTGGTGAGCTATATGGGTGGGTGTTGGGAATTGAACTTGGGTCATCTGAAAGAACGGCCAGTGCTCTTAACCATTGGGTTCTCTCTCCAGTCCTATCTATCTATCTATCTATCTATCTATCTATCTATCTATCTATCTATCTATCTATCTACCTACCTACCTACCTACCTATCAGACTAATAATACTTTAACATAAATAATACTTTGGGAATTCATAGTTCCCAAATTACCCCTAATGGCTACCCTATCAAAGGTTGAGACAGAACAGGCAACTGGACTCATATTCTAGTTACTGATTTAAAAGATAAATCTCTATCTGACCCTTTTCTTTTCCTTCTTTCCTATGGCTGGATATGACAGACTCCAGGTAACACAGTGGTTGGGTGACCTAGATCCATACTTTAGGTTTTTGTTTTGTTTTTTAAAATCTGAATCTCACAGTCTTCACCTCCTCAAGGTTGTGGTTCAGAGGTGTGCTCCTTATACATATAGTCAGGTGTGGGTCAAGGCGTGGTGTTCGGGGAGACAAGGTACTTGTTAGCAGTGTCTCAGTGTAAAACAAGACTCTCAGGGTGATGGTCACTCCAACACACCTGCTGGTAACTGCATCAGCTTTTCACATCTTCATCCTATGGCAGGTAGCCTTGTTATCTTTTGCCCCCATTACCTCTCATCTCTGAATTCATAGTTCTCAGAATCAAGTGGTATTCTCAGGACACAGCTCAGTTTTAAGAATACTTTATTTTTTGAGATTACATAGTCATTATTGCTGATCTAATACAATCACTTAGACATATAGATTTCCAAGAGCTTCTCAGAACTGGTGATCCTTAGAGGCTTTGTTCCTTTCAGTAAGATGACAGTAAGAACTAGATGATTATTTGTATAGATATGGATGTGTTTTACATATATATGTATATATATGTTTAGACTTGTCAATGTCAATATATAATTTGCTGGTGTTACCTATTTTCTTTCCATAATTTTCCTTTATTAAAAAAGCTTAATGCAACAATGCATTCTGATTTATTTTAAACCATGACAAAAGTTAATTCTGAGGAAAGCACAGGAGCAGCAATTTCAGATCTTTTCAGAGAAAAGCCAAGCAGCAGAAAAAGCTTTGCAGGAGTGTGTGGCCATGGGGAGCGTGGCTCTCCCAGGAGGGGAACATGAGGAGGGAGGGGGGCAAAGGAAAGGTAGATTAGAGGCATTTTTGTTTAAGAAAAAGAAAACAATATTTCCACTAAAACAGCAAGAAGACCTTGAAGTAGCACAAATCCATTGTAGATAAGTGGTGTATTTCCCTCTGCCCAGGGCCACATAACCAGAGACAACCAGTCTTCTTTTCCTTGTCTCCAGGTAGCTAGAGTGCTTGTAAGAGGAAGAGTTGGAATAAGAAGAAATTTGCTCTTATTCCAAGGTTAGAGGAAACAATGATTTGGTTCCAGCATTAGGGCAGAACCTAGATAGGAGTCCTGAGCTATCTTCTTTCTTCCCAACTCTCCACAAGCCTGCTGTACTGGGGATTCATTCGCCCCAGGGCCTGGCACATGCTAATCAAGTGTCCTATCACTGTCTTACATCCTATTTCTGGCTACTTTCTTAATGGTTGATGACAGAAGTCTCCAGAGAGAAGGGAATAGATGCCATCTGTAACTCACAGGCAGATACCTCACTATGGGCAGCCAGGTACAACTTAGAAACCCATGTGGCTCCTTTTTTATTTGGAGGGGATCTCTTCCCTATGGTGTGGCAGCCATAAGAAGCTCTGTAGAGAGCAAGGCTTTGCAGAAAAATCACTAGAATATGACTTGGGGCCCAAGCCAGATACCTGCCTAACGGAATCTGCTCTGGACATAAAATGAGGCACAGAGATATGAATCTTTCGCTAAAGAGATCCAATTAAGAGGCCAGACATGGTAGCACATGGCCTCAGGAGGCCAAGGCAGGAGAACTGCCGAGTCCAGCCTGGGTTACAGAGCAAGACTATCTCAAAACAACAACAACCCCAACAACAATAACAAAGGAACAAAACAGAGATGGTAGTGGGAGAGTGATTGATGCATTCTGCTAATACAGAAATCAGAATGAGGCAAACAGAATGGCCTATCTCGGTAAAGTCTTCAGTGTTTATGACCTTCCTTATACAACAGAATACAGCCACAGGTGTTGCCCTGGGAAGAGTCCATCTTCTGGGGTGAGCCAGAATGTATACCATAAGGCAAACCAGCCACCTACCCAAGTTCTGTTTCCCTATCTTAGAAAATAAGGACACTTCCAGACTAGCTTCCAGGGCACACACAAAGACCAAGGGACAGCAGAGCTGGTGGAGCCAGGGGAGAAGATCTAGAGGAAGGTTTCAGTGATTCTGGGTGTCCTCTGTTGGGATGACCTTGCTCTTGATACAATGTAAAAGATGTATCAATGTAAAAGACACATGGGGAACAAACAGGAGACTTCTAAATAGGGAGAGGCCATGAGAGGGACTCATTCAACTCAAGATTCCTAGGGTCACTCCAGGTTAATTCTTGAAATCAAATGATCCCAGTGGAAACCTCGAAACCACTCAGTCTATCTCCAAAGAATATCCAACTCTTGGGTAGAATGAGAAACTTCACACTGTTTACATTATTATTTTATAATGCTGGAGTTACTTAAGAAACTCTCTGAAACAGAATCCTTAAACAGAAGGGGCCAGATCATAATAATGATACAGCGGCAGCAGCAGCAGCAAAGAAAGATAAGCTATCAGATTACAGATCTCACTTTCACCAAGGCCAACAGCCAAAGGGATGAATGTCTGATGAGGTTCAAACTAGTACCCCATCCCTTTCCCTAGTTCCCAGCGACTGAGCACAGGGCCTTATTCATGCCAAGGAAGTGCTTTACCACTGAGCTAACCTCCAGCCCTCAAACTAGGTTTCATCATCTGGACACACTTTACAGAGTCTCCTGTCTTCTGCAGCCAGGCTGCAAAGTCTTTCCTGGAAAAACGTGTTTCTTTAGGATATCAATCGATAGCCCACTCTAAAGCCTGAAGCTCCCAAATCTCTAGCAAACACCTTCGCCAACTCAGCTCCAAGCATCATTTCAGGCACAACAGAAGCACTGTTCATATGGGGCTCTCCTTCTCTGACAGTGCCGGTCTAGGGGACTTCCTAGGAAACAAGCCCAGTTAAATGGGAAGAAAGCAGAACTCTGGGTCCCAGTGGAGCTGGCTGGCTACTTCCTGAGCAGAGTTTAGTAGGGTTACAAAGTAAAACAAATGCCTGACCAACACCAGAGCTGTTAAGATCATGGAGTCACAACCCTCTTAGAGCCAGAAAGCATTGAAATGGATATAGTTAGTCAAGGAGAAGAAAGGAGTCCTGGGTAAGAGAAGAGATCCCAGTAGGCACGGACACAGGCACAGCTGAGTTCTTGGTGCAGCTTACAAGACCTTACCACTCCTGCCTCCCCAGCCTTTTTATAAGGAAGGCAGTGACAGTAACTATCAAGGCTGAGAATTCAGGCCTTGTTAATTCAGTGGCTTCCAAAAGGCCTCACCTGGGAAAGGACCAAAGCTTTGAGAAAGGCAGCTGCTGAAATTTATTCAGAAAACCCTAAGTAACAAGGAGTCTGGCATCCCTGAACTAACTCCTGAGCCTGGAGAGGACAAGAACATGGTCATTGCTGGGGATTCCATTAATGGGCAATAATGCGAGTGATGCACGAGGAATGGCTGGCCCATTTCTTTCCTTCCTCAGCCTGTCCTCTGTGGCTCTCACGGCCCCACGAGTAGTAACCACACTCTGGGCCATGGCTACAGGCACAGGATTCTAGATTTTAATAAATAAATAACCTAACACACAGGATGAGCACGGCGGGCAGCTCTGATTGGAGAAGCAGCTTGCTAGGTTCTTCCTTGGATAGTATTTGAGAAAAGGCTTGGTTCTATTCCTTAACATGTCTTCTGGCTTGCATTACAGGAACTTAATACCTGGAGGGAAAAAGAAAGTTGAAACTGACGTTATCTGCTAGTGGGACTGGAACATAAGGAGCCTGCCTAAAGGTGTAAGAGGGAGACAAGGGCTTTCCTAGTGTATATGGTAAGCATAGATATCTGTGGCTCTTTTTCATACCGGGAACAAAGGCCATGGGCTAGTGAGAAGGCTCAGTGGAGAGAAGCACCTGCCACCAAGCCTGCCAGTCTCCGCAGGACCCACATGGTAGAAGGGAAGCTTAGTCCCACGGGTTATCCTCTGACCTCCACACATGCAACCAGGGCACATGCATCATGAACAAGCACCCACCTCCACCTCCATACACAATCACAAAATAAGTAACAAAAATGTGATTTTAAAAGGCTAGTATTTATGGGGCGGGAAGGGGTGGTGGAGAACACCAACGTTTTACGATCTCAGAGTATTCTGAGGTAAGAGACATGGAGGAAATATGTTATTTTTCTGAGTTCACGTAAAGATACAAGGATCAGCTGCACTCTGGGAAGCTCTTCAGTACCCCGCCTTCTCTGATTTCTAGGGAGCCCAAGGCACCTGTAGTAGTTAGGCTTGAAGGGTCCATTCTTGTTGAGTCCCAGATACTTGGCTTGTTCATCTGTCAGCTCTGTCAGGTGGGCATCGAAGGTGGGCAGGTGTAGGCTTGCCACGTACTCATCTACAAAGACCACAGACAGGGTAAGTAGTCATGCTTCCTGCGGGCTCTTCTCCTTAAGCTAGGCCTTAAAAAACTGGAAGACATGTTCTAGTTCTTGGAGGTGATGGAAAATGGTTGACTTCTGCTCTTAGGTCCTCCTCATCTCTAAGGAATGATTGCCTTTAGCTTCAATTCCAGTGACTTGACTTCCAGTGACTCTTTCCACCCTGAAGCCTTTTCCCCAGAAAAGAAGAAAATTATGGCACAGCACAGGAGTTAAAAATGGGAAACTCAACCTTTAGTTTTGCCTTGATATCTATACTACACTATACTAGAAAACTATATTTATGTCCTAGAAAAATTAACACCCATGGAAATTGGGGGAGAATCTAGAAATGTATGCTTTGCTTTAGTAATTTTACATCTTTTGAATATACTGTATTTACAGCTTCATTATGACTACTAAGAGACTATAGACTGCTCTATTCATTTTATTACTTCACACCCTTCCAAACTGTGGTAGTTTTTTACAATTTTGTTTTTGTTGTTGTTCGGTTTTTGTTTTGTTTTTTTTGTTTTGTTTTGTTTTGTTTTGGTTTTTTGAGACAGGGTTTCTCTGTATAGCCCTGGCTGTCCTGGAACTCACTCTGTAGACCAGGCTGGCCTTGAACTCAGAAATCCGCCTGCCTCTGCCTCCCCAGTGCTGGCTGGGATTACAGGAGTGTGCCACCACACCCAGCTGGTTCAGTTCTTTTGAGACATGATTTTTTTTTTTTATGTAACCCTGGCTGTCTCGAAACATACTATGTAGACTAGGCTGGCCTAGTCACAGAGATCCACATGCCTCTGCCTCCTGTGTACTGGGATTAAAGACCTGTGCCACCATACCAGACCCATCCAAACTGTATTAAAGGGACAATATAGCAAGTTGTACCAGCAAAACCGAAGCTGACTTAGTTCCTGAGTTTATAAACATAACGTATCTCCCAGATGACTGAGATAGTCTCTTTAAAAGTTTAAGACAGTTTAGTGTTTCTATTACACCAATCACCCATATAATTAACTCTTAACAAGAACCTATATCCCTTAAAAAGCTATTTAGCACCTTAGAACTGGAATAAGCCAGATATCACAAGGCCAGAGATAGTCTTTTTGGGGAAATACTTTCCCCCTCCTAGAGATTTTTACATGCATGATGCCTTAAAAGAGAAAATGTTTAATCAGTTGGTAGGCCAGGCATGATGATATATGCTGTAATCCAGACTAAAAACAGGAGTGAATTCAATGCCAGCCTGACTACATTGTGAGACTCAGACTCAAAGCACACAATGTGATGTAATGCAATAGGCCCTAACAAAATAATTCTCAGGTAGGTATTCCAAATCATAGCAAAATGCAAGACCCTCCCTAGAAAAACCTGTGTGAAAATGACACAAACCACCTTGGAATAGAGTCTAGAGTCCTAGCTCCTAACTTATATGACAAAGATAGGTCTTTCCCCTCACTCCCCACCCACCCCAAAGAAGTCAATGCCTCTGAGCTTATGACAGTGAACTAATTTAGTAAGAATGGGGAAGAAAGAACAACTTACCCATTTTCTTGGGTAGCAGGTACACATCTTGCTTATAGCGACCCTCAGGAGCATTGTAAAGTTCTATCAAGGCGAGAGCCTAAAAAAGCAGAAACATGAATGCTGATATGCCTTTCAAAGCTGTGAAGCCTGGCTTCTCTGATGACCCTCTTCAGGCCACCCCTGTCCCACTGCAGAGCTTACCTGAGTGGTAGCAGTGATGGAGAGCACAAATGTAGGCACTGTGGAGCAGCTGAGATTCAGTAGACGGCCCTGGGGACCAAAAGGGAAAGAAAAGGGCATAGTGATAGAAGAATGACAGCCAACATCCCATTCTTTCCCAATTGAGATTGCTAGATAAAGAGGCACTCTCTCCCTCCCTCCCTCTTTCTTTTTTTCTCTCCCTCCCTCCCTCCCTTCCTCCCTCCCTTCCTTCCTAAGATAGGGTGTCCCTCTGTAGAGCTTTGGCTGTCCTAGAACTTGCTATGTAGACCAGGTTGGTCTTAAACTCACAGAAATCCTTCTGCCTCTGCCTACCAAGTGCTGGGATCAAAGACATGAGCCACCATATTTTAAATGTTTTAAGATTTTTATCCAAAATGTACTTTTAACTGATATATCAAATAAAAATTATACTACTTATAGGATACCATATAATGTTTCAATACAAGAGTACATATATCTATTTCCTCAAACACCTATCATCTTTAAATCCTTTCTTACAGCTTCTCAAAATGTCCAGTACATAACTGTTATCTATAGTCACAGTATGCTAACAGTATGCCAGAACCATTTACATTCCTAGCTACCTAAAACTCAGCATCCACTGATCAGCCTCTGCTGAATCCCAACTGCCCAAAGTTCCAAGCCTCCAGCAATCATGTGTGTGTGTGTTTGAGATAGAGACTCACTATATAACTGCAAGCTGGCCTTTAACTCTCAATTCTCCTGCTTCAGCCTCCTAAATTGTTGAGATTAATGCCTGACTTAACAATATTTATTCTTCTCACTTCTATGAGGTCAATGTATTGGACACAAGGCTCATAAATCCATTGAATAGTGGTATTCTGGCTTACTTGGGCATTCTCTTGTTGATTTATATTTATTTGATATTATAAATCATGCTAGATTTAACCTTTTCTTTTAGTGATGATAGTCTTATTGTGTACCCCAAGCTGCCTTCAAACTTACTAGGTAGCCAAAGCTGATCTTGAACTCCTAATTCTCCTGTGTCCATTGCCCGAGTGCCAGGACTACAGGCATGCACCACCACTGCTGGCCGTAACCAGTGCTTATAGATTACACACATTGACTATGCATTGCTTGTCTATGCCCGGCTGACTTCACTTAACATTATGTCACATTAACAAATGACAGGAGCTTACTTTATGGTAAAACAGTGTCTGCTGCATGTACCACATGTCCGTCAGTCAGTCCCACTCCCAGGCTCATAGCCTACAATGAGGAAGGGAGCGCATGTATCTGACAGGCTGATTTGTTTTCTCGTGATGTGTGACAATAGAATTACGGGAACACACAATAGTTCTATTGTTAAGTTTTTGAGAGGCTCATCCTGTTTTTCATAATTTATCTTTTATTCCTTTCATAATGGTCATTCTTATCAAAGATAATGAGGTAATACCTCACTGTGGTTTAATTTCCATTCTCCTGATGATTAGTGATGCTGAACATTTCCCCCTTTGTATGTTGGCCATTTGCATGTCTTCTTTGGAAATATCCAAATGAAAGCACTGAAAATTTGATAAAGATCTCAATTTCCAGGACTATAACAAAGGGATAAAAGCACTCATAGTACATTGATGACTGTGCAAAGGCTTGTATTTCTCTCAATCTCTTCATTCTCTGTAGCAAAACACCCTTCTTCTGCGGGTGTTCTCGAGGCCGTCTTAGGAAAGGATGGAGTCATGGCAAGGGGCAATCTCTCCAGGCTGGGAGGGAGACAACTATGGATTTAGGAAGCTGTGAGGATTTCTGTGATTCTGTTTGTGTCTCTGCTGCAAAGGCAGGCAGCCTTGACTTCTGAGTGGACAATAAGGACAGCAAGAGAGCTAAACCCTGCCCCATGCTGTCCTTTCTTGCTTTGCTGCCTGACTACTGTTTCTGCTCAGCTATATAGCCAAAAACAACTTTAGTGCCAGCTTTTATCACCAAAATTGCTAGGAGGGACCTCCCAGGGCAGTTTAGAAATGATGCCAGACAGGGGTTTGACGTCAAGGCTATTAATAAACATTTAATAACCTGTCCTTCGCCTATCTATACACTCGCCTTCCCAGACATGCCCTAAAGCAGGTAAGAATGTCAGCTAAATATGGACAAAAGATAAAAAGAACAGTAAGGACTATAAAGTTGGCCCTATGTATCCCTACATAAGGAGATGCTGTTGTTTATATTTTTATATTTGGTTTCTTTGATAATAATAAGCAAAACCAAAGGAAACTGAAATCTAGGAAAAGCCTTTTTGTCCCCTGTAATTTGGGGCCTTTCCTTGAAAAGAGAAAGTTTCATGAGAAAAACAAGACACACCCCTATCACCCAGGAATCCAAGGACAGATGAGAGATCCTGCACTATAGGAAAATGATAGGAAATGACATAAAGGCTACAAGGGATCAAAGTCAAGACTAAGTGTGCAGGCCAGTGGTGGCTCAGCAGGTAAAGGGACCTGCTGCCTGCCAACCTGAGGAGACCCATATGGTGGAGAGAACTGACTCTTGCAAGTTGTCCTCTGACTCCACAAGCACAAGAGATAACGTGTACATGATACCTCCATCCCACCCTCCCCTGAAAGAGAACTGGAAATATGTAGCTCAGTGGTGGAGCTCCTGCCTAGCATGCATGCATGTGTGAGGACTTGAGTTCAGTTCCTAGCTCTGGGAAAAAGGAGTATGAGCTAGATGCACAGGATGGGAACCATCCATCACTCAGCATTAGCAGAATAAGCTGGGTACCCACTACATAGCTGGCTCAGTTCATCAGTTCAAAGACCCTAAAATAGAGACACTGGCAGCAAAGACATGACTTTCCCAAAGCTTACCAAGACAGTCTGAGTTACAGCCAGGAATACCTACTTTGCTTACTGATTAAACCCCACAAAAGACATTCTTTCTCTGTGAGCTGCACTGACTCTATCTGCTAACTCCTTCCACAGTAATAGTCATCATCTGACTCAACCTGCAGAGTGACATGGAGACAGGATAATGGTTGAAAGTAAGGAACCAGAATAGGTTCTTAATTGCTCAATGAAAAGATCTTTCACAATTATAAGTAAAATCTACTGGTAAAGTAGTTAAACTTATGCTTAAGAGACAGAGTTGAAAGGATCAGGGAACACGCGGGGGAGGAGGGAAGGGGAGCAGGGAATGGCAGTCTCTCCTGTCAGTGGAGTAGCTCCTTGTCAGCCTCAGTCTTACCTCTGCCAGCAGTACTATCCTCTTGCCATCAGGCCATATCACATGGTCAACTTGGGATCTTACTCTCTCCCAGGTCAGTTCTGGTGTCCGCAGGCTGGCCTGAAACACACACAGTGAGAACATTATTAGCTGTGGCAAGTCACCCACATTGGGGACAGAAAGAAGTTGAAGGGAGCTATTTTAAATAGCAAGTTGAAAGAAGCAACCAACATGCCAGATGGAGAATACCTGTCCTGGGTTGGTTAGGGCTGTTCCATTTCAGGGAATTTAATCTTAGGCCCAGCCAGGGAGGGATCCCTCAGGAGGTCATTCCACAACATATATTGTACGCCCACTCTCTGCTGAGCACAGTAAAAGGTGCTATGGGAAATACAAAAGAAACCAAAGGCATGGTTTCTGCCTTCAAAAAGCTGACATTTTAGTTGGGGACACAAAACAATACATATGTGAGAAGAAATACAAAGCAACATGCAAACAAGTGCAGAATACTATGGTGCAAACGGTATACATAAGTGCTGAAGAGAGAGACAGATGATCAGAGCCAAGTGGATTAGCTGGAGAAAGCCGAATGTCCTAAACAGCATGCTGGGGACCACGGTTCTGCCCTCGTGGCCCAACATCCCGGTCTGACCTGCTCAAAAGGCTGGTTTACCCTACAGAAGCTCTGTGCCCTAAGTGCAAATGTGAGGTAGCTTTCAGAAGATGCAAGTGGTAGAGTAAAGCACCCAATGGCTCACCCTCTTTCCACTTCTGTGTATTGTGTATTCAAAGAACAAAAGAAAAGATGGGAAGTTCATTATCAGCAGCAATGAAATGTCAGTCACAGGCTTGCAGACTTAGGACAACTACTTCCTTCTTCAATTAGCAGTGGCTGAAACAGAAAGTGAGTCCATATTCCAAAGCTACCCCATCTTATTCATCTGGTAAAACTGAAAATACTGGTAAAAAAATATACTGCCAAATACTAGACCTCAGACAAGAGGGACATTTTAGTTACATGGTAATTCTAGGCACTGTAATAAAGGACAAAAACCAAGAGAAGATTGTGAGCCATTTCTGCAGAGACAGTATCTTTTCATTTTTAAATTTCCAAATTCTCTTTAGATATACAATGGAGTGCTCAATTAATGCTTAGACAATCATTGTCTCTCTCTCTCTATGGAAATAACATTTGAATAGTGCAAAAAGACATATAATTATATTTTAGTGTATTTAGAACTGCACTTATTCATGCTCTGGATCAACATTTCTTTATTAGATATGTTAGATATGCAAAATTTGAGATATACATTTCACAAATTGATTCAATTGTTCTAAAGAGCTATTTGGCAATAAGTACCAAAATGTTATAGATAACTAATTTTTATCAATTAGTTTAATTTTTAGACTCCTATAACAAATATTTATTCAAGTCAAGAATTAAAGTGCCTAGGAATTTTAATATAAACCAGGTGTAGTGGTGCAAGCCCTTAATTCCAGTACTTGGGAGGTGAAGGAGAATCAAGGGTTCAAGGGGTCATCCTAACATTACTCATACTAGCAAATAAGCATAGACCAACAGAGAATGACTAAGTAAATCAACTCCATTGGGTATTAAAAAAAAAAAAAAAAGAAGAACAAGAAGATAAAGAAGAAAAGGAAAAGAAGAAAAGGAGGACGACATGGGTGTAATGATGATAATCATACCAACAACAACGACAGAGGTGTCATGTGTGGCTTAGCGGTACTACTCTTGCCCAGCATGTGTAAAATTCTGGATTGGATCCCCAGCACCATAGATTAAAAGTTATAAGTAAAGGATGTGAACAGAGTTAAACTAATTGAAGCAAGTGGACAACTGAAGAAGTTAAGGAAAAATCAAAATATATCCTTTAGCCTTTAAAATAGCATATGGAGATGACCACCTTCTGGCCAAAGCACACAGCTCCACGGTAACCCATGCATTTTATATTGAGATGAGATGGTAAGTAGTTCAGAATTTTATTGTTTCATATCATTAATCTTCCAGAGGAAAAACAATCCTGGTGACTGGTAGCAAAGAACTAACAACATGATCCTGAGAGTCTTCCATCTTAGGAAGTTCTCTTTGGGAAGGACATGGTAGAGTCAAGGAAGGGAAAACTGCTTAGAACGTAAGAAAACAGTGCCGAGAAGAGGCAGTATAGCAAAGGCACAGGAACGGCTTCAATAAGGGCCAAAACCCTTGAAGGTCATTTAAAAAGAGGTTTAAAAAAATACTTGGTTAACTTATCTCCACCACTCTCTAGGGAGGGTCAATGTCCTCATTGTGAAGGTGTCTGTTTGACAGTCCTGCTCCCTAAGAGCCTTTCCTATCCTATGGCTGGGACAAGAATAGCTCTTAAAAACCAACCAATTGGGGCTTGGGGAGGAGGTCAGTGGTAAACGTGTGCTTCGGGGTTCAATGTCTAGAACTACCACTTTAAAAAGGGTGGAGGAGCACAGAATTGGCTTTTCTGTGAATCTGCACTAACCACTCTACCAGGAAGAGGGCTGCTTATGCAGATATGGGCTCCAACTGTGGGCACATCCCCTGTAAATGTATTATGCCTACACATACTGATCTTATAGGATACCGTCCCCTCCCCCCAGCCCTACCCTGCAGGGAGCACAGTTGTGGTTCCAGTCCTTTAAAACAGAATCAATAGCAAGACCTAAATAATTCTTTCATTAGAGAAAGTCCCTGAAACCATGTGTATATAATGCTTTTTTATCACTTGAACTACAAAGCTGACAATCACACAGGCCTTCCACGTGAGACAGGAGATATGTGAAAGAAAGAGCTGACCACCGAGTAGCCTACAGCACTTCTCCAGTGTTCATCCAATTCATATTTTTCAGGAAAAAAGTACAGCTTTCTAAGTGGATAACATTTTTCATGACCTATTCTTTCTTGAAATATGCAGCAAGCAATATCTTAAAGTTAGGTAAAACCAAAAATTCCTACCCAAAAGAGGAAAAGAAAAACCTAAGTAATTTTTGGTAGAGGGGAGCCACACTCAGGGGCTCTTACTGCACTCGCAGCCCATGAGCTTGGAGCTCTCTAGGTAGCCCAAGCAGGCTTCAACTCCATCCTCCTACCTCAACCTCCAAGTACCATGATTTATTCTAAATTTTGATCACAAAACTATCTGGCTAGTCAGTAGGTGGATCTCTGAGTCTCTACAGAGTGAGATGGTGGCTCAAATACAAAACAATACAAATCTAGCTGGGTAAATATTACACTGTAACACTAATTTGATTTATAGAGAATTTCCTAAGTTTTGGTTACAAAAGATCAATTATCTATCTGGATGAATATTTACCAAATAACTTTCCTACACAAGAAACATTAGGTGATTTACAGAGACTCTCACGCCTTTCTTCACATTTTACACCTAACTGGTTTAGCAAATCCCACTGGTTACAACATTGAGTTTTATCAAGTCTACTGTTTACCCACTGAACCAAGCCAGCACCTTCACCCTTTCATAGTTTCCTGCTGTCCCCACACCTACTCAAGCCCAGACAGTTTTCTTTACCCAAAAGCCAGACTGGTTTATTAAAAATATTTTGTTATTTATTTGTTCAAAACTGTCCAGTAGCCTCTTTCCTATTTAGATAAAACTCTAGATGCTATGGTCCACAAAGCTCTGCCTTCCTCATGGCCTCCTTGAGCTGCCTCCTCGTCCTCACCCGTCTGTTACTGTCGCCAGACTTTATCTTGAAACAATTTACATTTATGTATTTACTGATCTACTTATTTGTCTTTGTGTATATGTTGGCACTTTCATGGTATGTGTGTGCAGGTCTGCAGGTCAGGGATCACATATGTACAGGAATTGATTCTCTCCTTCCTGTGGGTTCCAGGGATTCAACTCAGGTGGTCTTTAGGCTTGGTGGCAAGGGCCTATACCTGCTGAGCCATCTTGCTGGCTCTACCACAGCTTCTTCAGCTCTTGCTATCCTGTTTTGTTTTGTTTGTTTCTTCTTTGCAGTGGTGAGGCTGAACCCAGGACTGTGTGCAGTCATCCCAGATAAGTGCTCTGCCTCTGAGCGGCATTCCCGCCTGACCATTTTCTCTGAATACAGGGTACTCACACATCTTGCATTTTCTTTCATTCAGCCTTCCCCACCCCAATAGTTTATCCACAAAATACCCTTCTTGGCCATTTCAATTAGAAGAGTGCTCTCTCTTGCCTTTCACTCAATATAACACAGACAATAACTGTTGACTTAGTTATTATCCATTTCCCACACAAGAATATAAAGTTCATGAGCAGAAGATGTTGCTCAATGCTTTTACTTCATCTAATTAAAACTTGGTACAGAGCAGGCCAAATATTCAGCATATACTTGCTAAATAATGACTGAACATCCTGGTTCTAATTATTGGCTGAGTTTGCTGGTTTTTGTTTGTTTGTTTTTTAGTTAGGATCTTATTTATGCAGCCCTGGCTGGCCTTGAATTCCTAGCAATCTACTTTAAATTTTGTTTTACATGCTCTGTGACAGTACCATCACACATTAATTTAACTTTCAAAAGCCCTCTGAGTAGCATCTTTTCTGAACCACACCTTATGCCATGAAGAACTCAAAGAAAAGAAAGGAAAGAGATGGCTCTTGGCTCCTGATATAGCAAATATGGCGGGGGGGGGGGGGGTCTACCTAGCAATAATGGCAAAACCAAGCCTAGTTTCAACATGTTATCCAGGATGATCCTTTTAAAGTAAAAGCCTTCATATTAAAACTAAGCCAGATTAGAAACCCTACAATGGCCCCCTGATTCTCTCAGAATAGAACTGTTTTTAGAGTGGGCTGTTAGGCCTATCACCTCAGCCTCATCCTTCCTTCCCTGTCTTGTGCTCACCATGCCATCTACACCAGCCTCCTTTCACCCCTCAAACAGCAGGGCTCCTTCCGCCTCAGGCCTTGTGGACCAGCTACTGCTTACAACGCTCCTTACCTAGAAATCCACATGACTGACCCTTTTGACACTGGGCTCACAGTCTGAGCTACTATTTAAATAATGGCCTAGTTCTTCAGATGCCCTCTGCCATTCTGTAGTTCTCTCTTCTCTTTAGAATTTTACTTATTTATTATGTTAAGTTTTTTGTCTCACTCTCCTCAATAAGCTCTATGAGGGTAGGAATTTGTTATATTTTCTGACTCCAAGTATCTAGAACTGCAGCTGGCATACAGCAACCATACAGTAATATTTGTGATTGAAGATAAATGGTCTTGTGACCTTTATTCTGAGAAATTACTCATGTCTAGCCCATCTTTAAAGGGAAAACTAGGCCTTGGAGTCAATACACCTGAATTATTTTGTTTTGTTTTGTTTTTCTGAAACAGGGTTTCTCTGTGTAGCTCTGGCTGTCCTGAAACTCACTCTGTAGACCATGCTAGCCTTGAACTCAGAGATCTGCCCGCCTCTGCCTTCTAAGTGCTGGGATTAAAGATGAGCACCACCACACACACTGGCTCAAATACTTGAAGAATTTTGTGCTTAAATTTCATTCTGAATCAGTTGTATGACTTACCAGTGTACTTAATGTCTACACTTCTCAGTTAAAAGTTAAGACTAACCCTCCCAGGGGAGTCAAGGGCATGGAGTGAATAAAAGTAAAGGTGCAGAAGTTAGATGGCCGCATCCTTTATTCAGAGCTTCCTGTGGTTTTGGAGAGAAAGTCTTCCTGCTTTCTCTTTGACCTTGTAGTAGAGGTGCCCCTTCACTCATGGTACATAACTGGAATATAAGAGGATCCCCACCCCTGCCAAGGAAACAACTATCAACTCCATTAGTAACTGTAAGCAAACCACAGTGACAAGACGGAGCAATGATGCCACGGCACTCAGACCCCCAGACTAGCCTTAGGCTCTGGAAAGCTATCTGACTAGCTATTTCCTTCCTCCTTTCTGGTACTGTGGTGCGGGAATTAAACCTGGAGCCTAGTGTGGGGGGCAAACACTCTAACATGGAGCTTCATCCCCAGCCAAATACTTCTAATAACAAAAGAATAGAACAACAGGGTTAAAAAGAGAAACCACATAAAATAAATATTATCCAACGGCTCTTGGCAGCAGCTGGTCCTTACCTGAAATGCTGAAGCTCAATCACAGCAGCCCTCAGTGAGATGAAAGCCTGCTATGGTTGAGCCAGTTACCCACAGAGAAAGACAGATGTGCCATAAAATGCCATAAAAACTTAAAGCCAGAGTCAAAGTCATACTGAGAGATACTTTGGTAAGTCTGAAAAGAAATAAATACACCTCTATTAACTGCTACTTGGATAAATTATTAGAGGTTTGGTTGGCTATAATCAGAAGATAGAACTACAGCAATAAACTTCCCAGGTTTAGGAATATATGCTGTTACACAGTGGCTCTGAACTGAAGGTGGTACCTATAACCTAGTTACTGTGACTTGAGAGAGATGTTAAGGGGAGACCTAGGCCAGTGAAAAAGGGAGAGAAAAGAAACTGCAGTGGTTGATAGGCACAGCCATTCTAAGACAATGTACTTCTCCTAGCCCACAGATCTCTCCTTTGAGTGTTTCCACGGACCAGACTACGTGTCTTTATGTAAAGCTAAACATCCCCATGTACTGAGTCCACTCTGATTCATACTGAGTTTATCCAGCTACCAAATCTTAAATGGAAACAAAATGTTTCACAGTCTGAGTAGGTAACCAGGCCTGGGTGTAAGGAGGTAATCATTTGAAATGGTTGCGATGAAAAAGCTTTATTTTGCCCCTAAGCACAGGCCATACGGCTGGAAAGTGAACGGACACGGACTATTGCAGAACACTCATGACTCATGTTCAGACTAGCTGACGCCCTGCCTTTTCTTCTTCCAGTTTGTTACTTGGGAAGGAGAGAGTGAAGGAAAAACAAGAAAGGTCCCATCAGTGGTCAGTGAGGATCTTACCACATCAATCTCGGTGTTGGAATGGCCCATGTTACAAACGATGCAGCTATTCTTCATACGGTCCAAGTGCTCTCTGGTTACCACATTCTTGTTCCCTGAAAAACAGAAGAGATAAACACATGGAAAGGAAAGACGTTAGACCCCCTACCTCAGTATATATAATATACAAACACACACAATATATATAGTATATATAATATATAGTAATATTATAATATATAATGAAATAGATAAAATCAATTTTATATGGATCATATTCTTTTTTTTAGGTAGGTTGTATTCTTGCTTTTATTACAAATGGTGTTAAATAATAAGAACATACTAGGCAAATTCCAAATATCTTTCCAGATAAACTACAAGTAGTTTTTATTCCCTCAACTCTGTATGTAAAATGGTCAACCAATGTCTACAACATGAATGGATCATATTCTTAAGAGCAAGAACTAGGAAAACTTCTTAGTTTTTAACAGAAATGTTAGAGGAACATGAAAGTGAATCCTTGTGGCCTCAGGTTCTGCAACAGTCTACAACGATACAGCACTTTAAATATAAAAAACAGAAGGAAAACAGAGACTGACTACATCAACAAACATACAAGTCCTTGCTGTAAATGACCCCACTAAGGAAGTGTTTAAAAGACAACTTAGTGAATGGAACAAAATCTTTGTAAATCAAATGGGATGTCTACTAGAAATGTATTGGGAACTCTTACAACTCACAATAAAGACAAATAATCTGATTTAAAAAATGAACACAGGATCTGAAAGGATGTTTCTCTAGAGAAGATATCAATAGCCAAAAAGCACAGGAAAGAATGGAGACTATCACTAGCCTTCTAAATCATACACTACTTTATGTTCATTGGGATGGCAATAATAAAAAACACAATAATAAAAGTGTTGTTAAGGATGTAGAAAAGCTAGAACCCTCACGCACTGCTGGTACAACTGTACAAAAGTTCTACTGCTCTGAAAAATAGTTTGGCAGCGCTCTAAACAGGAAAATATGAAAGAAAGAGACTTTTTTTTCTATTTCTGGTACATGCATGTTTGTCTCTCTGTGTGCTTCTGACTCCACAGTGCTGAAATTATAAGTGCAAACCACCATGCCTGGCTTTTTAAAAAGATGATTTATTTCATGTGTATGCATGTTTTGCCTGCCTGATGCATGTATACTGCTTATATGTCTGATTCCCACAGTTAGAAGAGGGTGTCAGATTACCTGAAACTGGAGTTATGGTTGAGCTACCATGGGGGTACTAGGAGTAGAACCTGGGTCCTGGCCGGCGTGGTGGCGCACGCCTTTAATCCCAGCACTTGAGAGGCAGAGGCAGGTGGATTTCTGAGTTCGAGTCCAGCCTGGTCTGCAAAGTGAGTTCCAGGACAGCCGGGTCTACACAGAGAAACCCTGTCTCGAAAAACCAAAAAAAAAAAAAAAAAAAAAAAAAAAAAAAAAAAAAAAAAAGAAAGAACCTGGGTCCTTTGCAAGAGCAACAAGTGTTCTTAACCACTGAGTCAACTCTCCAGTCACCCATGCCTTTTTCCATGGGTTCTCGGAATCAAAAAATGTTTATTAAGGCAAGCATTTTATCAAATGAGCCACTCCTACTTCTCAACCCCTATCTCTCACTTTAGTAGTTTGGCTTTATCCAGAATATTTTTAATCACCCCTTATATGTGCCATGGAAGTATTCCCACATCCCACCCCACTGGACACAGCACAACCATACCTGTACAAGTAATAACAATGTCGACCTGTCGGATGACTTCATTCAGCTTCACTAGTCGGAATCCATCCATACTGCAGAAATAAAGCAGGACAAGTTAACTCAGCCAGTCGGAGGGGAGTCTCCCTTACAAGCTGCACCGAGCTCTTCAGGTAGTTACAGTGTCACTTCCTGGACAGCTGGAATGCTTCCAGGCTGTTTGTTTAGTTTAGTTTTTAACACAGTGCCAGTGGATAGTACAGGCTGGCCTCAAATTCAGGATCCTCTAGCCTTTCCCTCGAGTGCTGGGATTACAGGCATGGGTCACCATATCTGGCGTGGGCTACTCTTCAGTCAAAAATCCAGATCATTTCCCTAGTTTATACAGGAGAAATGTAAAAGCTCCCTTTGCACCTGTGGGACTATATCTCCCAATAACAGAGAGCCGAGCAAGGGCTCCCATGAAATTCCCAAATGACATTTCTAGAAAATGACACCTGGCCATTGGGTCTATTCTCACTGCATCCGTTCTTCTAAGATCATTAATTGCCTTCTGGAAAAAAAAAAAAAAAAAACAACAAAAAAAGTTTTTTGTTTTTTTTTTTCCAGAATGCCTTACAGTATTTGATTTCTCTGCCACATTAAGTGTAACTTGACTTCTTTAAAGACCAATTCCCCACTTTTGTATAGTGATGGGGATTGAACCCAGGACCTTGTACCCCACTTGGCTAAATTCTAAGGTGTTTCCCATATTGAAGTAGTGGAACTTTGTGGGGTTCTTCACTGGACCCTTCTCTGTTCTTTCAGTACCCATGCTTAGTCTGCCTTTGGCTGCAAATCACCACTCACGTGATGGGCACCAGGTATCCAGCAAACAAGGAGGAGCTTTACCATCAATCTACATTTTAGTTATAGTTTGTAAATTGCATGCCCGGGGGCTTCATATCCCAGGATTAACTACTCCTTCAGATACCTCATGGATTCCCCAGAAGGATCCCACATTTGTTTGAAAATAAACTCTACCCTCTCCACACTCTCAGCTACTTTTCTTCTGTATTTTCTACCCTGAACAACAGCATTAATGTTAACCCAACTGTATGAGCCAAGTAACTGTTTCTTTCTAATTGAAATTGTAACCAAATCTTTTTAATACTTTTTCTTAATTCCCTAAGTTGCTTGTATTTATGGCCCCACAGAACCTTTTTGGTGGTTTTGAGACAGGGTCAGAACTTACTTTGTAGACCAGGCTAGCCTTAAATTTGAGGTAATTCTCTTAGGGTGGTGGGATTATAAAATCGTGGGCCACGGTGCCTAGTTCTGCCCCCTTTTACCCATACATGCTAGCTTTACTAAGGTCTGGTCAGCAATGCACGGCCCAATCTCATTGTCTAGGTTACATCTCTCAAATCATTTTGCAGAGTGATTTCCCTAAGTGCAATTTAGAACATTTTATTTACAAGTTTAAAATACTCTAGGATAAGACCTAAATTCTTTTTTTTTTTTTTTTTTTTTTTTTTTTTGGTTTTTTGAGACAGGGTTTCTCTGTATAGCCCTGGCTGTCCTGGAACTCACTTTGTAGACCAGGCTGGCCTCGAACTCAGAAATCCACCTGCCTCTGCCTCCCAAGTGCTGGGATTAAAGGCGTGCACCAGACCTAAATTCTTATACTGATAAATGATTACACTGTCTGTGATGGTTTGTATATCCTTGGACTAGGGAGTGGCACCATCTGAAGGTGTGGCCTTGTTGGAATAGGTGTGACCTGGTTGGAATGGGTGTGTCACTGTGGGTGTGGGTATAAGATCCTCACCCTAGTTGCCTGGAAGTCAGTCTTCCACTAACAGCCTTTGGATGAAGACATAGAACTCTCAACTCCTCCTGTGCCATGCCTGCCTGGATACTGCCATGCTCCCACCTTGATGATAATGGACTGAACCTCTGAACCTGTAAGCCAGCCCCAAATAAATGTTGCTTTTTATAAGACTTGCCTTGGTCATGGTGTCTGTTCACAGCAGTAAAACCCTAACTAAGACACTGTCATTTGATTCTAACCTCAGATATTGCCATTCCCCAAATTTATCTAGTCTGTGAGCTCCTGAAATATGCTATGTTATCCTTTGTTTGGAGGCTATGCTCTTGCTCCTTGCGTGGGACACATACCTTCAAACTGAGAGAAAAAAAGAACCCAAAAAACAAAAACAAAAACAAACAAACAAAAAAAGCAAACCCAAAAAACAAAAACCTAAAACCCTGCCGAGGTTTTAATACAGCCTTGCTGAAATTCCTGTGTCCAGAGCCTCAGTCTTCTGTTAAGACAGTTCTCCCGTGCCTTGACAGCACTGCATGCTGTTTACAGAGCTTCTGACACTTCAGAGCAGAGCCAGGGCCCCTCCATCTACTCTCTCATTTACCCTCAGCACACAGCTTGTATGTACAGCATACACAGCATATACTGTAAGTTGCCGTATGTGTGTGGCTCAGGGCTATGAGATGATGTGAATGTACTGTCGTCAGTGTCGTGTTCCAGTTTCTATACTGAAAAGACAGTACCAGAAAGGTGATGCTCCCTGGGACTGAAGCCAACTAGAGCAAGCCAGTGACTCTACTGGGAAGCTCTGCTTTGGCACCGTAGGGTTGGGCTTTGTGAGTGGCAGGACAGAGGGAACAGGCCTTATTCGAGCTCAGTGTCCTTCTTCCAGAGGCTTAGTGGTAAACACTGCACAGAAAATAATAAATGTAGATATATACTACAAAAATGTGGGCTTACAGTAGCTTTTAGTGACCGTGGTGTTTCCCATTCTGTGGATGATGGAAATAATCTTAGTAACAGTTACCACTTAGTGAGGGTCCATTCTGTGACTTAATTTTCACAATACTTTGAGGTAAGGATTATTATCTATATTGTTTTTGTTTTATTTGACTATTATTAGTTTTTAGACAGGGTCTGACTATGTAGCCCTGGTTGGCCTAGAACTCACTCTGTAGACCACACTGGTCTTACATTCAGAGATCCTTTTGTCTCTGCCTCCCAAATGCTGGGATTAAAGCTGTGCCCTACTAGGATCCACATTTGAGAGAGGAAAAAGAAACTTAAAAATGCTAAGTTTACACTTTAGCCTTAAGAATTGTAAGAACACCACAAACACTTTCCATACATTCTTCACACAGGAGTGGGCAGCTCTCACTCTTAGTTTGCATTAATCTAATATTTCCTCAGTTAGATTCACAGTATACATTTTGGGAAGACTACCACAGAGGTCTTTGAAGTATATGATATCAGAAGGTCTCTCACACAGCCTATTGCATTTCACTCCCCTCTCTTCCTTCCTGCTGAAGACTGATCTCATGTCCAAGCTAAGCACATGTTCTACCACTGAACTGCAGCCAATCTCGCCTCCTGGCAGGATCTCACGCTGCAGGCCAGGTTGCTGAGACAAGGTCTTACTCTGTAACCAAGGCCTAGAAGTCATCATCTATTTGCTTCAGACTCAGGAATACTAAGATTATAGCTCTGAACCTTAAAAACAACAACAACAAAACACTAGGATGTGTGTGTGTGTATGTGTGTGTTTGTGTGCTCTCGCATGCATGATATATGTGTGAAGGTAAGCACAGGCCAAGGTACACCCGTGGAGGTCAGAGGACAACTTTGTGAAGTCAGAGACTGAAATTAGGCCTTGCACAGTAACCACTTAGTCTAGTAAACCGATTTTCTGGCCTGTCTTTTCTTTTTGATTATTATTTCCAAAGTGGTGGGGATTACATATGAAGAGAGACATTAATGGGATATTTGTCCCTCAAACCAAAACATTCCCTGTTACTATTTCAATAGGAATTCTAAATTCCCACTTCCCTCGGAGCAGAACTCCTTGACTTTTGCAAGACAGAAGCTTAGAGTTCCCTTGCAGCTTCAGGCATGTGGGCGTAAGGCGCGGCACGGCAGATCCACAGTGGCACTGCAGCCAGCCACGGAGAGGAGGAGGGGCAGGCATCACAGCCATGGAGAGGCTTACCAGGCTTGCAGGGCACAGATGGGGTCAATCTCAGTCACGTACACAATGGAGCCCATGGCTTTCAGAGCAGCGCAGCACCCCTTTCCCACCTGAGCAGGCAGAGAACATAGCAATGAGCACAGCCCGTGAAAGCACACTTCTGCAGCTTCTGGAGGTTTGGGGAGGGGACCCTGATTCTTCCCCTCAAAGTAAGTTTGCTGAATAGATTCATGCTTGGGAAAAACCAAGAAAAACAAATAAATGCAGTTCATAAACAAATCCCCGGCCCCTGCTTGGCACATTCATATGCATGAGAACACCCACATTCACGATTTATAATCAAAACACAAGCTAAAAGAACATCACAAACAGTGATGCTGGAACAGTCAGAAAATCAATGAGAAAAAATACAAAAGGAAAAGAAAGGCACTGAACTCAAGGCCCTCTGAAGTTACGTGTTCCCATCTAACATGGTGCGTGGTATACTGCTGTCTACACACAAAACTCGGCAACATTTTAACAAAATACATTTTAAGCATCCAACAAGTAAAAGGTTGAGGTTACCTCTCCGTAGCCACAGACCACCACCTGCTTTCCACCAAACATCATATCTGTTGTCCTTTTAAGTCTGAGGGAAACAAAAACAAAACCAAACCATTCACTTAGAAAAACATATCCTTAGCTTTCTACCTGAGGCTTGTGCGTTCGTTTTAAAGTTCTTTCATTTTTGAGGGAAAGCAATACAGTCTGTATTTTGTCTATCTAATGAGCTCAAGATATATGGGAGCTGTGCAGCCCCCCTCTTTAATCTCTCTCTGAGATTAAAGTGAGTGGTGCAAAAGAAAGATGTAGAGTACACAGTGGCCTGTAAACAAAAAAGCAAAGCAATGTACACATCTATATTGTGACTAGATATGGGGAAAAGCAAAGATACAAATAAGGAAACTGTAACTTTAATCCAGGAAGTGACAGTTCTGACATAATGGAAACACTGTTTACCTTGCTGTTTTAGGAATATACCCTAAGAAATGCAGTTAGCAGTATCAGAGTGGCCAGTTTGGTCTTACACTGATCCAATAGGGAGAGTACTGGACAGTGGTGCAGAGAGGCTGTGAAATCTGCTGATGCTCACTATATAGACAATGAGCTTTCTGGGTTCATGTGCAGTAGAAACATTCTACCTTTGTATCTTGTTCTTTATGAAACTGATCCTTGCTGTCTCCAGGATTTCTGGAAAGAATGTGTAGGAGTGAGTTCTGGTTCTCTTTGGGTACAATGAGACTACTTTTTCTGGGAATCTTGGTCAAGAAAAAAAGCGTTTCAACTAAAATCCAGTCGATTTTGAGATACACAGTCTCTCCAAATATGTGTAAAACTTCCTACTTTCTGGTGGGGACTAGCACACTCACAAGTCATGGATTATCATCACAGTGGTCTTGCAATGGCTAGCACAGCAAGGAGACCAAAGGATCTATTTCTAGGCCTCCTTTCCCTTGACCACTTTCTGAAGCTTTCCCTCATCCCCCTTCTTTTTAACTATACACAGGTGTGGTGGTCTGGAAACTTCCTTCACACTGTGCCTCTGCAAATGACAACCAGGCTGCAGACATGGACGGACTCTAGGTAGGCAGTGATTTTCCTATGACCTCAGGATTTTCCTCAAGGATAAAGGACAAAAGAGACTTCACTCAAGGAAGGACTGAGGGTAATGGTAAGCTACCTGGTGCTATTTAGTTGCCATGGCAACTCTCTAAACTTCTCTTTGGTTTTTCTGCTCCACAGCCCTAGGAGAGCTAAAACACTATCTACTCTACAATGTGAAAAGCCTAGCTGAGCTCCTTTGGAGCTTCGGGGGAATTTTTCTTCTTCCTCAAGTGGAATCTTAGTCAGCAATACACAAGGAGGAGTTGGCAGGGCTCCCTGATGCCCGTGTGATGGTGAATTCTGACTGACAACTTAAGGGGACTTAGAACCACCACGGTACCAAACCTCTGGATATGTCTTTTAGGGAGTTTCTAGACTAGGTTAACGGACATAGGAAGTCCCTCAGCATAGGTGGTACCACTCGATGGATGGGAGTCCTGGACCAAACAAAAGGAGAAAGCATCATCTTCATCTCTTTCATCAGCATTCCTCTTTGCTTTCTGACTGTGGATGACTGTCCTCCTGCCAGGACTTCCTGTCATGACCGGATTCTGCCTGTGTTGCTTTTGTCAGGTGTTTGGTTCTAGCGACATGTAAAGGGACGGATACAGCAAGTAACCATCTCAGAACTATAGAAATTAAGCATTAATACCTTTCTCATGTGGATGCTCTATTAGCCTAAGTGCCTGCCTGCTTCACTGCCCCTCCTTTTCTTTCTGGTTTTGTGAGATCTTATGTAGCACAATCTGGCCTCAAATTTGTTATATAAGAAAGAATAGCCTAGAACATTCGATTCACCTCCTGAGTGCTGGGATTACAGATGTATGCCACCATCCCTGGCTTCTACTTAGGTTTCTCTGGGGCAGTTTTCATCTCTCTTGCTTTCATCTCTACTGAGAGAACAATTTCCCTTGACCCAATTGCAGTCTGGCACTGTCTGCAGGTACCAATGAGCTTGTACCACTTAGCAAGTTTAGATGACAGCCCAGGTCCCTGCTCCTCACTGTAAAATCTAAGCATAACCTCCACTCTGCTACTTCTTGTCACTCTCGTACGCTCTTGTACAACCTTAAGATTCTTTCTTACTGAGGGAGTAAACTAGGTTGGGAGGGGCTCTATCCATTTTTCTGAATTAGTAGAGTTCTCTTCACGTATCTTTTACTGATCCTAGGCCAACTTTAGGTTCACACATCTGGTATTTGAAAAGTCTAAAAGATAGTGGTGAGTAGTTAAGTATTTTAATGAAATATATACAAATGACTATGAATGTGGTCAGAATTGAGGTATCTGTCACAATGGCACTTACCATGAGGACACTCCGTAGCTGACTACTGAGCTACATTCAGTCTGTGTGATACTATTGACTCCCTAGTAATATAGTAGGCAATGATAGGTACAATGTACATCGAACATTCCACCAAACAGAAAAAAAAAAAAAAAAAAAAAGAAAGACAAACCAGCAAAAACCTCCCTAGATTCTAACTGAATCTGAAAACTTACTATACATCAGGTTCTAGACAGACAAGCAAGGTGTTGGGTTTGGTTGCACATGCCTGTATTAAAGCACAATGAAAGAAGAACTGTGCTATTGAGGCCAGGCTGCACTATGTATCAAGTTCCAGATCAGCTGAGTGTGCACAGTGAAATGCCACCCTGACTGTTGGTCGGTTTGTTTTTTTAAAGGAGAAAGGTAACAACACTGAATAACTTCCCCTGTCTTATTAACTCTCATAATAACTCATAAAGTAAAAAAAACCTCATAAAGTAGGCCACAAAGTTACTATTTTACAGATGAGGGAATATGCAGGGAGGATAAGCAAGGGATTACAGTTAATAAATAGGTAATGGGAGCAGCATTTAAACTGAGGTCTTTCTGGACCCAGTGCCCACTGGTAGTGTCAGAGCACACACTGAATGGTTAGGAATACAGTCCACAGAACCTTTCCTCATTTTCTCTCTTAACTCATACGGGATAGAAACACTGCACTTGCCATATTCTAAGCTATTTTGATGGTTTTACTTAGACAATTACTTGAGGGCTATGATTTGGATCTAGAATGGTCCCAAAGGTTCATATGATAAAGGCTTGGTCCCCCTGCTTGCTTTACTAAAATGTGTTGAAAACTCTAAGAGGTCAAGTCTAGTGAGAGGCGTTCTAGGAACTGGCCACAGATTCTTGAAGGGGTAGAGGGGACCCAGTGCCTTCATTACTCTTTTCTTACGTCTCAGTGAGAAGCAGTCGACTTTACTTTGTCACATGATCCTGACTACCACACACTGCTTCACTGCACGCCCCAAAGCAAACACGGCCATCTGCCCACAGAGCAACACCTCTAAAACTCTGAGCCAATCAAGCTCTGGTTTTCAAAAGTCGAGAATGCCAAGTACTAGTTACACCAATGGAGCAACGCCGACTGCACACGAGGGCCTTGCCACCAATGGAACGCCGACTGCACACGAGGGCCTTGCCACCAATGGAATGCCGACTGCACACGAGGGCCTTGCTAGCAGTTAATGAAGGAACGCCAGAACACAAGGGTGGAGGCAGGGTGAATACTGTCAGACCTGCAACCCTCACACAGCAGAAAGCAGAAATGCCTCTGGGAGTTCATTTTTCCTCCCAGAAGTTTCTAAATAGTCAAGAATTCTATGGCAGTAATAACATGAGAACTATACGGTATGTTATGGGAACCATGATCTGAAATAGGATCATCTGAGATCTCTTCCAAAATCATGGTTATGCCAATTTAATAGCACAAAATAGAAACTCTGCTTACTAACAGTGGCTAATCTCAATCATTTTTTTATTTCATTGCCTATTTTATTATTATTTTAAGTTGAGATTATTCTCATCTCAGACTTGTTATATAGCCTAGGTTGCTCTTTTTTTTTTTTTTTTTTTTTTTTTAGATATTTTCTTTATTTACATTTCAAATGTCATCCCCTTTTCTGGTTTCCCCTCTGAAGACCCCCTCTCCTATCTCCCCTCCCCCGTTCACCAACCCACCCATGCCCACTTCCTGGCCCTGGCCGTCCCCTACACTGAGGCATAGACGCTTCACAGGACCAAGGGCCTCTCCTCCCATTCATGACCGACTAGGCCATCCTCTGCTACATACGCATCAATTCTTTTTTAAAATTTTGTTTACTTTTATGTGCATGAGTGCTTTGTCTGAATATGTTTGCCTGGTACCTGTGGCGGCCAAAAGAGGGCACCAGATCTCCTGGGTCTGGAATTACAGACATCTGTCAGCTACCATGTGGGTACTGGGAATTAAACACAGGCCCCTCTGGAATAGGAGCAAGGGCTCTTAATCTCTGAGCCAAATCTCTAGCCCCAGTCTAATATCCTAAGTGAAAGAGATTTTTCTTTTAATGGTGAGTGATAGCAACTGAGCTCCAGGTTACACAGTCCTGGGTGTGATGTGGTTGAACATGAAACAGTTCCAGAAATAACTAAAACCAAAGAAGCTGGAGCTGTCAGGCAATAACCCAAGATCACCTCAAAGATAACAGACATTACCCGTCAAGAATAGATTCACGGCAACAGTAGAGGTTATCAAATTTCTGCTTAGTGACTGAGTCATTGACGTTCATGGCGGGAACACACAGCTTCCCAGCTTTGGACAGTTGGTACAGCCTGGGAAGGAAAGAGGCAAGAGGAACATAAAACAGCCAGACATTACAACCTACGATTGGTTTCATGTCTAATCCCTGAAATATACTGATGGACTGAGCATGAAAGAAAAGATATAACTAATTCCATCCTACAAGACAGGTACAGAGAAACAGATAATGTATTTCTAGAGGCTGTATCCAGCCTGGCAATAAAGCTCATATTTAAAAAACTATGTAGGGAAAATCTTTGATCCAACTATGTTTTAAGATCTTAATAAATTTAATTGCATATAAATCTTTTTCGTTTTTATTTTTAAAGATGGAGACTTCTGTTGTGAGATAGGGTCTCACTGTGGAGTCCTGGCTGGCCTGGAACTCACAGAGATCCACTGGCCTCTGCTGGCATCAAAGGCATGCACTGCCATGCCCACTGCCAGACTGAGACTTTAGAAAAGTCCCTAGCTTTATTGTATGTGTATGAGTGTTTACTTGAATGCATGTATGTTCAAGGCATGGGTGCCTAGTGCCTGTGGAGGCCCAAAGAGGATGTCAGATCTTCTGGAACTTGAGTAACCAACGTTGTGAGATGCCAGGTAGATCCTAGGAGCCAACTCTGGGTCCTCTGCAAATGTAGCAAGAGCTCTTAAACCACTGAGCAATCTCTTCCAACCTTCATATAAATTTTATATTCCTTTTTAATAATTAAAAAAAGAAGTAATGTGGGGGCTAGAGAAGTGACTCAGTGGTTGAGAGTGTGTTTCCTGCTCATCCAGAGACTGATCTGGCATCACCTGCCACTCTGTCTTCAGGAAACCTATGCACGTGCACTCGCGTGCACACACACACACACACACACACACACACACACACAATCTTAAAAATAGCTTTAAAAGAACTAATTTTAAACAATACTTTAAAAAATCCAGCATAAGCCGGGTGTGGTGGCGCATGCCTTTAATCCCAGCACTTGGGAGGCAGAGGCAGGCGGATTTCTGAGTTCGAGGCCAGCCTGGTCTACAAAGAGAGTTCCAGGACAGCCAGGGCTACACAGAGAAACCCTGTCTCAAAAAACCAAAAAAAAAAAAAAAAAAAAAATCCAGCATAATCTTACCGTTATTAGTAGTTTCCAATTCATAACAACAATATACAAACCCATAAAATGCATGGCTATACATACATGAGTTTAAAAACTAAGTCCATTAAAAAGGAGAAGTATTTGTTTTATTAAAAATTCACCTCCTGGGGCTAGGATAAGGCTCAGTGGGTAAGGGCTCTGCCAAACTTAACATTCTGAGCTCAATTTGTAGCTTTAATATGGTGAAAAAAACCTAATTTCCACAAGTTGTCTTTTCTTGTGGTATCTACATTTGTGACATGCAAGTATGTGAGCACGCATGTATACACATATAAATTTAAAAACGTAGCCCATTCTAAGAATCAGAAGGTTGTTGAAAGCTATAGGGCTTTTTGTTTTTTACTTTTATGTGCATTGGTGCTTTCCCTGCCATGTGTGTCCCTGTGAAGGCATTGGGTCTCCTGGAACAGGAGTTACAGACAGTTGTGAGCTGCCATGTGTGTACTGGGAATTAAACCTGAGTCTTTTGGAAGAGCAGCCAGTGTTCCTAGCCACTAAGCCATCTCTCCATTCCTAAGCTATAGTTTTATATGTTCAAGAGATTGGAAAACATTAAAGCAGTCATGGTGGCATGCTTTGAGTGAAAGTTTTTTTTCATGCTTTCAATTCTTTTTTTGTTTTGTTTGTTTTTTTTCGAGACAGGGTTTCTCTGTGTAGTCCTGGCTGTCTCTGTAGACCAGGCTGGCCTCAAACTCATTAATCTTCCTGCCTCTGCCTCCCAAGTGCTGGGATTAAAGGCGTGTGCCACCACTGCCCAGCGCTTTCAATTCTTTATTGGTGAATATGACTAACAGAGATGGTTCTAGTTTTATCCAAGGCTACTTTGTGATGGAACCCAAAGCCCTGGCTTGCTGTCGTCTGTGAGAGAGGACAAAGGTTATTATCTACTGTGAGTCTCTATCACACAACAGTGTCTGGCTCACTGTAGTAGTTCAATAAATATTTACCAAAAGAATTGTCCAAAAAGAGCAAACAGTCACTGCACCACAGCGACAAGAAAACATGAGGACCCTATCTGCTTCTTCATCTGAGTTGCTCACCATTTTAGGTTTGCAATTTGTGTTGTTAATTAAAATAAATGTCTAGCCTTAGATTTGTTACCTTATAGAAAAACTTCAATTTTCCACATAATGTAATATGTTCTACAGACATGTGACCATAAGATTGTATATGTAAGTTAGGGATGACTGTTAAATCTTACCTATGGACTCCAGTAACACTCTCCTCGACTATGCCTTTAATTTTCTTAAACATGTTGGGATACTTTTTATAAATCCAGTGAGTCAGATCTCCTCCATCATCCAGTATCTGCAACAGAAGCACCAGGACTGTCATTTGTCTTGATGAAGCTGTAGGCTTCAGGGTCTTTTAGGGTACTGTATCCCAATTCCTAATTACCAATGTACAGGTACTTAAAATCTTCCATATAGTTATAAGAAGTAACTCAAAGTCTGAGTAAATACACTAACCTACCGAATAAAGAGCCACTATACTCTAAGAAGAGAGACGGGGAGAAAGGCCACCTCTAAGTCTCTCAGTCACAAGACCCAGCGGCATTATCTATGTTATTAAACCACATTGCAACATATGGTTATCTATGGATAATCAGCTCAGGAGGCTATCAAGACCTCTAGTTCTCAAATACACTGCAGATCTTTAAAAAACTCAATTCTAGCTGCTGATTTTAGTACTTTAAATACATTCAGCTATGGTTTAGTTTAAATAAAAGGACAGATAATTAGTCTCCCTTGAAGAACAATGGCTTTTAAACCTCAAGTTGTTAATCTTTTACTTCTCCCAAAGCTCAGGCACTCTCCCACCCAATGTCTCAGGCGGCACTGAGGTTTTGCCTAGCTCAACCTCGCACTCTGTATAAGCCAAATTAAAAATAACCAGGGAACCGTGCAGCATGTAGGTGTATAAGCATGCCTCTGAACAGCTCATCACTATTTCAAGTCGAGATTAAAGATAAATACAATGCTGTGCCCAATAGAGCTTCCATCAGCGGGGAAGGTTTCTGAATTATAAGTCAGGCACAAGGCAGAGGCATGTCAGCCCTTCAGGACTGTTAAGGGTCTCATCAGGACTTTTCCAAGTTGTTACGCCTATCCTGGTCCGTGGCTGCAGAACTCAGTCATCCTCTGCTGGCTTAAGTCTTCTTTAAACTTCAGGATATCACGCTAAAGTATCAAAAATGCCATCCTGAAGCCCAGGGCACACAAAACACCCAACCTCAGGTCTATCATCTGATCTTTGCTTCTGCTCCTACTATTACTATATTATGTCTGACTCAATCAAATCTTGATTGAGGGTAGGGACCGAGGCAGAACTCTCATTAGAACTCTTAGCCTTGCTACATACCTACAGATAGAATCCCTAAGAACCAATGAATGTTCCCAAGAAATCCAAAAGAGGGGCCAGGGATATAGATGAAGGGTAGAGACCATTTCAATCCCCGCTGCCTTCCGCCTCTGGCCCTACTTCCCACCTTCTCTTCTGAGACAGTATCCTAACCTGGAGCTTATTATTTGGGTTAGACTAGCTGACACTGACACCCCAGGGCTCTCCCTTTTTCTTAAGTCCCATGCTGTGCTAATGAGTGCCTGTTACCACACCTGGCTTTTATGGGAACTAGGGATCCTAATTCACCTCCTCATGTTTGGGCAGCAAGCCTTTACCCAATGAACCATCTCTCCCACCTGACCTGTACCCCCTAATCCTCCTGCTGGGATTGATGATAGACATGTGTTACTACACCTGGTTTACACAGTGCTGGGGAGAAAATCCAGGCCTTCATGCAGGCCAGACAAGTACTCTACCAACTGAGCTACTTTCCCTTTTAAACAAAGGTATCTGGCACAGTCAAGGAGTTGCTATTTATAGTATTTATTTAGAGACTGCAGCCTATAAACTGTCCTGTGCTGTCCTACTGCAGAAAGTTCTTGACTTCAGATAATCCTCTTCTTCCCGAGGGTATGATGTAAGGAAAAGTACGGGTTTTGTCCGGTGAATCCTATTTTGTGAGGCAACAACTCTTTTGATCCTTGTGCTGTCTCCACTAACGTTTCTAGCAGCTGTGTTGGCTCCACGGACTGCAAAGGTTCTGGGTACAATGCCACAGCCCCTGTGTTCATGACTATAAAATTAGCTTTATACCCTAGAGACATGCACCCTGGAGCAACTGTGAAAAGGGGACAGAAAGGTGTCACTTCTGCACTTTAGTCAGTCATGTGTGATTCCTGGGTATCGTTTTAATGTTACTGATAAATGCAAAAGCTTTCTGGCTGGCCTCAAACTCATGACCTGCCTGTCTTGGCTTCCCAAATGTGGGTACAGTTGCATCCCACCACTGAGCTAAGAGAGATTCTTTGCTGTTATAAAGCTCAGTATCTAGAGGTATCCTAAGAAGACCCCTGAACTCTGCTGGATACCCGTGTATGCTGGACAGAAATGGATCCACTTTCCTTTCTTTTATTGGGAAAGCCCAACCCCGTCTTTCCCATCATCAGCTCTCTCCTCATGAACTGCATTCAGACTCTGACCCACCATGTTTGGCTGCCAGCCCTCCACATTCACACATCTGTCGATGCACCACCAAAAGTCATCTTCTGATTCTCCTTTCCAGGCAAAGACGGGAAACCCTAAGAATAATCAAAAGAACAGAGGAAAACTGTTACATGCTACAAAAGGGACAACTCCAAATGTTTTCCTTTTGCTCCATTCTTTGGAGTAACTTCTTTCACTGGTTAATATCGACTTCAAGTCCCCTTATCCATACATTTTCCTGTAGGGCTATTCTGCTCTTCTTGGCTCAAAGGACAAGCAGCAAGAATGTAAGAGTTGCTAAAAATAGGACTATTGGAGGGAAAAGAGGAAACCAGAAATACGTTCTTGGTCCACTCAAGCTGGCAGTCTCATCATCTCCCAAGCCCACTTGTTTTCCTTCTATCAGGATCTCCACATGCTTCACAGGGAAACTCTGACCTACTGAAGTGCCTGCTCCACATCACAGCCTAGTCAAATGTCATGTACACTATGCAGCCTGCTTAACTGAGCTGGGTGAGAAACAAATGAATCTCAAGTTTCTAATCCATTGCTTTAGATTTATGTATTACTGAACATAGGTTTATCTGTTTTTGTAGTGTTGGGGAATGAAGCTGAATTCACAGAGTACACTAAACCAGTGCTCTACCACTGAACTTCATCCCTAGCCCAACTTATTCATTCATTCATTCACTCATTATTTATTCATGCAGGTAGTTTTGAGACCTCTTACCATGGATTCCAGGCCATCCTCAAACTTGTGGCCATTCTCATGTCTCAGCCTTCTGAGGGCTGTGTTGGCAGGTGTGAGCCATGTCTGGGATTGCAGGTGTGAGCCATGGCTGTGAAGGCAGGTGTGAGCCATGGCTGAGATGGCAGGTGTGAGCCATGGCTGTGATGGCAGGTGTGAGCCATGGCTGTGATAGCAGGTGTGAGCCATGGCTGTGATGGCAGGTGTGAGCCATGGCTGTGATGGCAGGTGTGAGCCATGGCTGTGATAGCAGGTGTGAGCCATGGCTGTGATGGCAGGTGTGAGCCATGGCTGTGATGGCAGGTGTGAGCCATGATCTCCAACTTTCTTTTTGAAAATTTTTATTTTGAGACAAGATTTACTACGTTCTCCAGTCAAGTCCTGAACTATGGTCCTTTGGCCTCAACCTTCCTAGAAAGCTGGGATGACAGAGATGTCACTGTGCCTGGCCTCGAATATGGGTTTAGCAGTTACGGCATTTTATCAAACCAGTCTTTTAATTATCACTTATGTAAGTATATAATCTTCTCTGTCACAATATAATGTTGTGAGGGCAAAGATATTTTTAATTGTCAATAGTCATGTGCTAGGAAAAAAAGACAAAGAAATATATGCCTGCTTACAATTCACTGGATATATACTTAATATTCTTATAATTTTCTATCATACATAAGGAGTAAATTTTTATAAATTAATTCAAGAACTAATGAAATATCAAGAGTACTAGTCACAGGAGAGAGATGTGTGTTCTGTAGGCTTTTCCTGGTATCTAAGTAGTTTTGGTACCAAACCATGTATTACACAGCAGGAAAAGAGAAAGCTGATAGAAACCAAATTTTTCTTTCTTTTTGTCCTTCAAACATTAGCGGACACTTTAATCAATTAATCTGCCAGGCCAAGTCTTTTTTACTGCTGAAGCAGACAAACTAAACATTAAAGCAGGGTAAGCCATTTACTGGAAAACCTGCAGGACCACAAACTATGGCTTGGGTGTTCCATATTACTGTGAGTGGTGAGTAGTGTTCATTGGTGATCCCTTTGTGAATGGAAGCAGTGTAACGAGAACATGAGACACGGGCAGCTATTTGCCAACTGTAAAGACCAGTTAACTAAATCATGTTTGAGTAAAGAAGTCCTCCAAGAGAACAAATCAACAGGATCCATTGCTTCAAAGGCAGCTGCCTTACAGCCAATCTTCCTTAAAGATTTGCGTTGAAACACTGGAACTTCTTGAAGACTTATCTTAGATAAAGACAGAACAGAGTCCAACTCTTACCACTTTCTGCGAGAGCAGCAGCTACTTCATTGAGGGTGGAGTAGATGTTGCAGGCAGCCCATCGGCACTGTGCCCCCAGAGCACCCAGCGTCTCCATAAGCACCTGTGTTAAAGAGTGGGGAGACAACCAAGCCTGCATCACACACCTACTTAAGACTTAGTTTATTTTCTGTTAAAGACAGGGTCTCATGTAGCTGGGCACTCTTGCTCCACCTCCTTTCACTTCGCCAGCGTTGCGATTACAGCCATGCGCACCACTCCTGGCTGTGCTTCTGTCTCTATACATCTTGATACAATACATCAAGAGTAAACTAGGCCAAGTATTTCAAGTTGTATTTTATTGAACAGCTTCAGTATTTTCAACATAGGGCAGAGAAGTAGGCTCCAGTAAACTGACTCTATACTTTCCCCAGTAAGAGTAATTAAGAATTTTAGAGAAAAAAATTTTGTATCAAAATACAGACATACAGTTTTGGATCTCTTTCAGATACATAAAGTACGGACAGTTCCAACGTGAAAAGATTACATAATGCTGGGGATGCAGAGTGTTTGCCTTGTATATAGGAAGCCCTGGGTTAGATTCCCAGCACCTAATCAAACTAGGCATAGTGGCACAGGCCTAGAATCCAGCACTGGTTAAGTGGAGGGAAGAGAACCAGATGGTCAAAGTCATCTTTTAAAGTTTGAGGTCAATTTGGAGTACAAGCCCTGATGTAGACTGGGACTGTTTCATTCTTGGCAAAGCATGGAAGGAAATGGTAGTTACATATATAAGGGTAAGAAAAATTTGCGAAAATTTAAATTAAAGGCCAAATGTAGAAAGGAAGTGTGTAATTTGGAATTCTGCATTGCTCCTACTAGACACAAGCTTTCATACTCACAGGCAAGGTCCTTTCCAGGAGCACCTGCCCAGTACTCACAAGAAAAGCTAGAGTCAAGGGGCTGACTGCCAATACACTAGTCCTCTCACAGAAAGCAAAAGCCTTACATAACAGAAGTTTAGCAATCATGTCTGCATTAAGAGCCATGCAAAAACTCTTCATGGGGGACAGGAAAGCAAAACTGGAAGATTCACAGGGACTGTCCAGAGCTCAGGGTAGGTCACTATTTATAATACTATAAAAGATCCATTACTTCTCTCTTTTTCCAAAGACAAGAAAGTATCTTCTGCTAGACTTACCAACTAAAAGAAAAAAATTGGCAGCTATAGAAAGCAACAGAGACACTAGGAAAGCCCTCCCCTCACAGATGCCTGCTTAGTATTGACTGGATCAGAAGACTCAAGACCCTCATTTACCCTCACCAAGAAGGCTAGCCCTACCACAAACAACAGTCAATGGCTACAGGAGACCCCTCTGTGGCATACTGGTGTTCAAGTAGCTGAAAGCTGAGGGCAAAGTAGAAAACACCAGGGAAATCCCTTCAACAACCTTTAATAGGTTGATAGGTCTGAGTAACCTATCATCTTCAGTCCACTGCTGAAGAAACCTGAAGCCTATAGCGCTCAACCCAGCTGGAATTCCAGGCAGTTCACGACTCTGATGGAAATGAAAAACTCATCAAAGCTTTTCAAGATGTGAAAACAAAAGCTAGAAGTTCATTTGCCTAGCATCTCAAAGCACTGGATTTGACCTTCAGCGCTCTGTAAATTAGGTGTGGTGGCACGTGCCTGTAATCCCAGCACTCAGAGGAAACCCAACTAGAAGTACAAGGTCATCCTTAGCTACATGGAGATTTCAAATTCAAGGGAAGCTTGGTTTAAGGGAGGCTGTCTCAAAGAAAGCAAAACAAAAGCTATGATTAATAACATGTTTATGTTAATAAAAAATAACATTATTCACAAACAGGGAAGTTAACAGAGATAGAAACTATAAAAACAAGTGAAATACAATGCCAGAAACAAACAGACAAAAAAAAAAAAAAAAAAAAAAAAAGGATCACAACATAATGAAAAGCCATGTAAGGTTCTAAGAATCCTTACAGTCTTTCTAGACTGGGCACTTTCAAGGACAGTTAGTCACCAAGACAGCAGAAGAGAAATTACAAACTAAAACACAAAGAGCAAAGGAGAGTAGGAAAACAAAACCAAACAAACTGAACAGACCAGCCATGATGAATGGGATATTATCAAATGATCTGACACATGTCACGGAAGTTCCCAAAAGTAAAGACAGAGAGAACAGAGCAAAGCAAATCCATTTAGAGTTAGTGAGCAGTCACTTTCCAAAATTAACAAAAGAGGATCCAGGAACAAGAACTGAATAGTGCCAAGGTCCACTGAAAGTAGCCCCTGTGAGTTCCTTTAAAAAGGTCTTATTCCAAGGCGTGTATGGGAAGAGTAGATAGGAGTAGATCATCATGTACCAGAAACAAGGAAAAATACTTGAGGAATGAAAAGAAAGGCCAAACGACAAAGACAAAGGGCTGGGACGAAACTCAGGAAAATGCTGGCTTGCAAGCATGAGGACCCAAGTTTAGTCTCCAAGATCTTCATGTAAAACAAAATTAGGGGGGAAAGGCTGACCACAGCAGACTGCTGAAGCTTGTTGCCTGCTTGGAGAGCACCAGGCTAGTGAAGAGACCCTGTTTCAAACAAAGTGGATAACTATTTAGGGAAAAGGACAGCTGATTTTATTTTCTGACTGTATACACAGGCACAAATGTACACAGACACACACAACACACACACAAATTTTAAAGTGGGCTGGAGGGGTATCTCATCAGGTAAAGTGCAAGGAGGGCCTGAGTACGGATGCCCAGCACGCATGTAGAAAGCTGGCACAGTGGACCGTGCCTGTAATCCCAATGGTGTGTGCCTGGATTCCAGCACCGAGAGGTGGTGAGGGGAGGGCCCTGAGGCTTGCTGGCCAGATAGACAGCTATTCGAGCCAAATCAGTGAGCTCTAGATTCAGCTGGAGTATGCCTAAAAAAATAAGATGGAATGTGACTGAGGGAGACAACTGAGGTTGACTTCTAGCCTCCACATGCATACACACATATATGAACACAAACAGAGACCCTCTCCCTGCCCCACATACATGGGGGGGGCAAGGAGAAAGAGAGAAAGAAACAATTTTAAAAAATAAGCCATAGAAACCACATTTGGGGCATCTTTTGGCCAAACCGAGGATAAAATAAGCATTAAAATATTGAAAATAGTAGATTATAACTCATTAAATAAGAACAGGAAACAATGGGTTGGGCATGGAAAAACTGCTGAAGGAATGTCATTAACTCAAGGATAACTTCCCACCTTAATGAGAGTAAGAACTTGCATTCAAAAATTGTCAAGTGTGGTGTTGTGTATACTTATAATCGTGCTCCCAGGAGGCAGGACTGTATACTTATAATCGTGCTCCCAGGAGGCAGCACGGAGTTTAGTTTAAGGATAGACTGGGACACACAGACAATTCCAAGCTACTTTGGGTTACATACATAGTGAGACCATCTAGAAAAATTAAAAACAAGGTACCACCAAGATGGCTTAAAAGGTAAATTCCTTGGCTGCTAAGCCTGAAGAAGGTTTTGGCTACCCTGAAACTGGAGTTACAGGCCATTGTGAGCCTCCAACACGTGCTGAGAAACAAACTCTGGTCCTCTGCAAGAGTAGCAAGCACTCTTAACTGCTGAGCCATGTCTCTCCAGTTCCTTGACTTAAATTTATTATAATTTAGTAGCAACAGCAATGAAATTAGGTTAGAAGACCCAACTAAGAAATGATTAACTACATACTAGAGGGCACATAGGAGACTACCCCCTTTTTCCTCCTTGTTTCTTTTGGGAGGGGCTGGGTCTTATGTAACCCAATAGCCCCGGCTGGCCACAAGCTAGTTCACTAGGTAGTGGAGGATGACCCTGAACTTGTAATATTCTTGCCAGCCTTTCTAGAGCTGGGACCACAGGAAAGCACCACCATGTTGGGTTTAATGGTGGTGGGGATCAAACTCATGGCTTTGTGGTGCTAGGCAAGCAGTCCACTAACTAAGCTACATCTCTAGCCCTCAGTCTTTATATTTCTGTATTATATAGAGGTAATATTAGATTATTATATAATTAACACAAGCATAGTTTGTTTACAGACATTAAAAAAATTAGGGTAGAAATAATAAAATGATATTAAATTGGTTAATTAATAATAATTCATTCATTCAGGAAAATAGTCTGAGATAAAAACAAACTAGATATAACTTAGCAACATGAGCCAGTATGTAGAGGACTTCCTATTTTAAGCTATCACACTGAATTCTCATGTGAGAAGCCTAGGGAAGGTTTTAAGCATGCTTTGCCTCAATTCATTAATCTGTAGCTCCAAAAAGAAATTAATTTTTAATTTATTGTGTTAATTTTAGGAATTCAGGGTATCCTTTTCCTCAGAGCCATTTAACTCAGCAATCTCAGAGGGAATTCAGATGCTATCTGTTTCCATGGAATCTCTGTCTGCCCTTCATTAACAATGTGACCATGTAAGTGAGTGCTGAGGGACAGACAGTCTCTTCCAAGTTGACTGATGTGCCGGGGATAAAGTTCAGTGATAGGAATGCCTGTCCAGTCTGTGTAAGACCCTGGGTTCAATCTCCTGCACTGAAAAACAAACAATTTAACTAACTAACTAACTAACTAACTAACTGGGTCTGGTACACATTTCTGAAATCCCAGCACTCAGGAAAGAGGCAGGAAGATCAGGTGTTTGACCAATACCAACTTCATCTGCTACGTAGCAATGTCAGCTTGAGACCTTTGTTAGCATGAGACCTTGTCTGGAAAACAAAACAAAACAAAACAAAACAAAGGCTGGTTCACTGGGTAAAGTGCTTGTTGTGCAAGCAAGGAGGCCTGAATTCTGATCACCAACACCCATGTACAAGCTGGGTGCCATGGAGTGCCTCTGTGAGCCTGCTGATAGGGAGCAGGACAAGTGTATCTCTGAGGCTTTCTGGCCGGTCACTCCAGCCAATCAGTAAGCTGCAGGTTCAGTGAGATCTCTCTCTCTCTCTCTCTGTTTTTTTGTTTGTTTTGTTTTGTTTTGTTTTGTTTTGAGACAGGGTTTCTCTGTGTAGCCTTGGCTGTCCTGGAACTCACTCTGTACACCAGGCTGGCCTCAAACTCAGAAATCCACCTGCCTTTGCCTCTCAAGTGCTGGGATTAAAGTGTGTGCCACCACTGCCTGTCGAGAAACCCTTCTCAAAAAATAAGATGATAGTGACTGAAGATCCCCACCTCTGGCCTCTACAAACACACACACACACACACACACACACACACACACACACACAGAGAGAGAGAGAGAGAGAGAGAGAGAGAGAGAGAGAGAGAGCACAGAACAAAGACATAGAGCACATGCACACTAGCTAGTTTTTGTATGGTGGCATATACCACCCATAATTCTAGCATCTGGGAGATTGAGACAGGAGATCATGAGTTCAAGGCCAGCCTCAGCCACCCAGCAGTTTTGAGGCCCATCTGGGCTACATGAGACCCTGTCTTAGAAGAAAGAGAGAGGGAGAAAGAAGATGATTTAAGTCTTACAAGTCCCATAAAAAGTGCTAGAATGTTTTCAATACACCACTTTTCCTATGGATCTCAATGTATTTGGAACTCCAAACCTACTACATTTTGGATGACAACTCAAAAGAAGAGATGTAGAGTAGTACTATAGGGCTACTTAGTTTGCCACAGTGATTGTCGGGGGAAGAAGGGCCAGGGATCTGAAACACTGAAGATTAGGATATCCACTTACAAGAAAAAACTGCTGATCTGGAATAAACTTCATTTGTCCTAATGAAAGTTCACATGGGTGAAAATCCTAACTTAAAATTATTTGGTCTTAGAGACTATCGGTACTGACAGAGTATTTTCTATAGTTAAGTAACAGTCCTTCTAGGAGCGCAACAATTGTATCAGTGTAGAGAATGCTGACTTCTCACTGTGGTTGTCGGAGTTGGAAAGAGTTGCTTTTCTTTCATAAAATCAATGAAAATGTTGTTCTAATATTCCGGACATAAGGCCAGGCATGGCGGTGCATGTCTATAATTACAATACTCAGGAGACAGAAGGATTAAACATTCAAGCTAGCTTTAGCTAAAATAGCAAGTTAGAAACCAGTAGAGGATACATGAGATACTGCCACAAACAAACAAACAAACAAACAAAACAAACAAACAAACAAACGAGCAAGCCGGACGTGGTGGCGCACGCCTTTAACGCCAGCACTCGGGAGGCAGAGGCAGGCGGATTTCTGAGTTCGAGGCCAGCCTGGTCTACAGAATGAGTTCCAGGACAGCCAGGGCTACACAGAGAAACCCTGTCTCAAAACAAACAAACAAACAAAACCAAAAACAAACAAACAAACAAACAAACAGAAACGAGCAAAAAACAGGAGCTGGAAAGATGGCTCAACAGTTGAGAGCAGAGTTTGGCTCTCAGCACCCACAGTCTATAATGCCTTTTCTAGAGTGTTCAGCACCCACAGTCTATAATGCCATTTCTAGAGTGTTCTGTGTTCTCTTCTGGCCTCTGCAGGCACTATAGCACATGGACACCTACATACTCACAAGCAAACCACTCATTCACATAAGACAATCCCTACATTTCCATCTATATTAGTTAGTACAGATATCAGACTTTCTATTATAGTGTTGCTTAAGCATTTATATATTGAAATATATTTTTATTATAAATTACTTTTTTTATTTCTCCCTATTACAGTTTTGATCTTATATTAAAAAATTTTAAATTTCATATAACATATAGATTATGGTGTATCTAAGTTCTACTTCAGAATAATTCAGGGGCATTGAAAGTACCTTGCTTATAAATAGGAGCTAACTCCACTGAGTGGAGCAATCTCTGGTCTGAGCCAGTTATGGGGAGTCTAGTCCCTTCTTAGAACTAGTACAGCAGGGGCATGTAACCAGTCCTGCTCAGGGTGGCATGCTGGACTGTCCTGCAGGACCTCAGCAAAGGTTTCAGGCTCTTAGGGGAGCAGAAGAAGCAGTCCTTCCATAGTGTTCTTGGTGGCTATGTAGCTGTAAGCACTATGTCAGTCTGTATGGAGCAGGCAAAATGTGGAGACAGTTCTGAAACAAATCATCAAGCAGTAAGACAGAGCTCATGCACCCCAGCCGCAGCCTGCCCTCCGCACGGCCTTCTGGAAACATGATGTACTAAGTTCCTGTGTGTTGAGGTCAGGTCAGATCAGTCCCCTCTCACTCGCTGCTGAAGTCAGCTCTATCTGCTCTCATGTACACAGTCTCAGAGAGAGGACACTGGGCAGGGTGATGGAGAAGTATGAGACAGGAGAAAGCATTCATGGGCTCACCTATACACTCATGATCAAGCTTAGCCTGTGCCCTCCTGGCTGTACAACCCTGACAAATTTCTCAAGCATTCGGGCCTCAGTTTCCTTGTTTACAAAATGGAAAAATACTACCTACATAGCATTTTGTGGATTAATGAAATAATATTGTTAGCTTGGTGCTGGCAGTTGCAAGCATTCAATAACTGGTGCAATTATTAACTGTTATTAAGAAAAGGACTCACGGCTGTCTGAGCAGTGATGTGCGTACAACCCACAATTTTGGCTCCAGCCAAAGGCTTTTCTCCTTGGGCTCTCTTCCTTAAAGCCATCAAGGCAGGCATCTCTGAAAAGGTCCAATACAAACACAGAATATTAAACAGAGGGAATAAAAGATGAAAGAAAAAACATAAAAAATATTCATTCAAGTTCCCTTGGTCAGCTTCTGTTAGATGGTGTTCCTGAATGTTCTCTGAGGGGCCTTCAGAGGCAAATGCTCCCCAGTCTTATCTTCTATGTGCCAATTCTTAGCCAGGGGTTTCCTCCAGAACCACTGGACTTCACTCCCTCCCCAAAGTGTTTCCCAAGCTTAGGGATGGACATGCAAACTCACACCTATAATCCCAGAATTTGGGAGGCTGAGACAAGAGAATTATCTCGAGTGCAAGGTCAGCCTAGGTTCCAGATCGACACAGGTCTCAGACAGATTAATAAACAAAAATGTGATTTAGTATTGCACTGAAATTTGACAAGCCAGATGACCCAGGAGTGTTAACATGACAAAGTGACACAGGCAGGTAAAAAGGCATTATTTCTTTACCTTGCTCAGCAATTTCAATTTCTCTGCGTCCAAACTCCGCTTGTTTGATGTTCTTAACACAGAAGTCGCTACTTCCCTTAGAGTTCTTTTGCTGCTTATCCCTGGGGGACGTCTCATCATCAGAGCTATCTGTATATGAGGCAGCTGGAACACAAATGAAAAAAATCAATCAGGAGAAAGACTGGCTTCTTCCACAATGGAAAACCAGTGGGGCTTCACTAGTCATTAGCATCATCTGAATTAACACCTCTAGGAAGGTCCTTAATGAAACATGGAGTTGCTTATGCAAGGTACTCCCCACAGTCCAGAAAGGGCAAGCCAGAGACCTGCAAAAGGCTTTCTCTCTCTGTAGCATTCATTAGGAATCTAGGAGTAACTTTTCCTTTTGAACACAGAGAGATAATGCTTGAATGTGCAGAGAGGAAAGCTGAACCCAGGAAAGCCACAGTTAAAGTTCCTAAGCAAGCCAATTATTTACCCTCTCCACCCCCTTCCCTCCCCTGACCCCCCTCTCCCCCGCCTGTTGCTTAAATGCCTGAAGTAATTTGCTTTGTAGTACACTAACTGAACAGATAAAACCTAAAAAACAAGAAACTCACAGGAAAGTTATTAAGAACTACACAAAAGGAGTTTGTCTGACATAACAGAGCTGTGCTTCTTCGGATTGGCTCTGCTGAGACAGAACTATTCTTGCAGACCCAATTAGACCCTGACAACGAACTATTCAATGTGCTATTCTCCTTACTGGCCTCTGTAAGAAGGGGTCCTTGGTGTTTCAGATTCCCAAAGCAGCAAAATCCCAGCTTTTGGTACATTCAATGCTTTGCTGAGTAATCAACTAGCAATATATACTAGAGCAGTGGTGCTCACCCTTCCGAATGCTGCAGCCCTTTATACAGTGCCTCATGCTGTGAGAACCCCAACCATAACATTATTTTCATCGCTACTTCACAACTGTCATTTTGAAACTGTTACGAATCTGATCTTTCTGATGGTTCTCAGGTGAGCTCTTGTAAGAGCAATTTGACCTCCAAATGGGTCTGGACCGACAGGTTGAGAACCACTGCACTGGAGGGTGAAAGGGCCACACTTGATTGTGGCCAACAGACAGTTACTGACACTGAATTCACAGCCTTAGTCGAGATCTTTTTCATCTTCATATTTGCTAATCATTTGCTAGATAATCTGAAGCTATTTCTTTCTTGATCTTTGTACAAGAGGGTAGTTCTTTCTAATCCTGGAAGTTTGGGGAGAATAGAGGACATAAAACATGGCCTATAGCATACATCTCTCAGTGCAGTTAGCACTGCCATTAGTTCTAGGGGGAGAAAATTGCAAAAGCTCAGAGTTCCTGAGGGCCAAGTGCTCTGATCTACTTACATCTGGAGCATTAAAGCATTTCTGGGATTTCTTAGCAGAGGGGCTGTCTGGGTAGGGGTTGGAGGGCAGACTGTAAAAGGCAAGTCCGACCTTGCCCAGTTAATCAGGCACAGTGCTGCATACTGTGGGGTCAGCAGGGGCTTGAAGATCTCTCCTGGCTCTGGAAAATTGCCTTAGAGCCAAGTCCTAACATGAGGACACAGGAATGATTGTGTGCACAAAGGGAGGCGAAGGAGTTAGTAAATCCCCAGAGGACTTTTGTTCTTATAAAGAACTAATCTGTATAAAAACTTTTTGGTTCCTCTCCTAGGGTACGAGAGCTCAAAGTACTTTTGGCAACAGAGCTAGAAATAGTTTTCTGGACACTATTCTGATAGAGTTTAGGAATCACAGGCTTAGGGACCATGAGAGAAAAATGACAACAGCTTCCCCAATCCTGATCCAAATTTATGTGGAAATTGAATTTGAAAAAAAGAGTTTAAGCTCAGAATAATTCAAAGTTTCAAATCTTTTTTCCAGAACCATGATGGCTTTTCTGCCTTTAGCAGTAAACATTGATCAGCAAGACAAGGGATGCCCTGAGGTTACAGAGCAGGGAGATCAGGAGTTCAAGGCCAGCTTGGGCTACAGACAGAACCATGTCTCAAAATCTGGGGAAAAAAATAGTAAGGCCAGGTGTGATGGTGGACACCTTTAGTCCCTGGTCTTGGGAGGTGAGGGGTTTGCTGTAGTGACTAGAAAGGCTGAGACTGGAGCCCTTCCTCTAACCCAGAATAGTCCCCCTTCCTAAACCTTTTCAGCTCTGAAGGAGGAATCAGGAGTGGGAGGAAAGCAAACTGAAACAAAACAAAGCAATACTCCTTTAAGAGAAGCACCCCAATTTTAACTGTTTCTTGTTTAGTTCTGTTTTGTTTGTTTTTCAGACAGGAGCTCCGCATGCAGCCCTGGCTGTCCTGGAACTAGCTATGTACACCAGGCTGGTCTTAAAGTAATAGAGACTTTCCTGCCTTGGTCTCCCAAGTGCTGGGATTAAAGATGAGTATCTCAACACCTTGGCTTCAATTTCTGTGGTTGGCCTTTTGTTTCCAAATGAAAAAATAAAATGGTTACATCATTTCCTTATTTTAAAGCTGAGAAAACTAATATTTTACTTTCTTTTAAAATGGAGTCTCACTATGTAGCCCTAGCTATCTTAGAACTTGCTATGTAGATTACCTTGGCCTCAAGCTCACAAAGGTCTGCCTGCCTCTGCTTCAGGTGCTCGCAGCGCTGTGCCACCATGTGCATTGGGCTTTATCTTCTTAATAGCAGTCAGGAATGCTTTTGTTCCCCAAAGGGTTTTTTTTTTTTTTTCCAGTCTTCTTTCCAGAGCTAGCATTGGCAAGTACAAAAGGCAGCGACTACACTGCTGTAATTCATGGCTGCACAAGTGTCGGGCCCAGACCAAGAGAAGGGTTTCCGTTGAGCATGGTAGAAACTTTATTCAACTAATATGGTAAGCATCTATTTAGTTTTGAACACACTTATTTCTGCCACTTTTACTTTTTTTTAATAATTCATGCTATGCTGTCCAGATTGACCTGGAACTCTCTAAGTGGCACAGACTGGCCTTGAATTTGCCTGCTACAGCATTCTGAAGCTTCTAAAAATATCTGTAATTATCAGTATACTCTGCAGCTCAGTCACTAACAGCGAGCAGTGGTGCAGTGTTATTGGTACAGTGCTGAGCTTTTCAAAAAGGAAGAAATCCACTACCTACTAGAGGATCTAGCTTCATTCCCAGGTTACTTAATGTCCAATTTTCAATTACCCTAATATAAAACAGGGAGCATAATAGATCCCTTCCTCCACAGGCTCACCCTTTCTCTAAACTACCACTAATAAAAAATTGTACAAGGAAATGAGATAATATCTAAAATGTTTCTGTCTTTAGGCAGAAAAGATTACCTACAAAGTACAATACCGTTTTACTATGGGATGTTCTCCTTTAATTTTCAAGAACCAAGGCATAACTTGATGAATTACTAATCCACAGCTCATCTCACTGCATACATGCAACACAGGCACACATGCAATACATGCATACATGCACAGGATCATGCATGCGTGTAACACTGCACCTGATTTCCTGTTATCTCCCTGCACTTGTGAGACTGTGGGAGCTTGTTAGGAAGCAAACAGTCCGAATTCTGATTGAATTAGTCCTATTAAATTAATTAAAGTCAGACAGCTCCCCTTGGGCCCAATCTATTTATTTGTTAGTGGAAATAACAGTAGGGAGCCATGTTTGACTGTGAATGGATTGTACTAATGAATGACTCCAGAAGTATGAGAGAAGTTATGATAGCTGCCCAATGCAAACACAAAATTTGAAAAAAAAAAAATCTAAAAGTATCTCAAAATTTCTAAATGCTAGTTAAAAATAAAGTACTCCATTCTTTCTCATCTGTAACCAATTCACTCATTGTAAAGAATAACATTTTCATAAATGTTAATGCTGATTCTGGTCTAAAAATGAAGAAGAAGTCATTTTGTTTATTTGCTTTTATGAGTTTTGTTGCTTAAGAGAAGAGTTTTATATTTAAAAGTGTTGCCAGGAGGCAGCGACGGGCAGAGCCTTGTATACACAACAAGTCCTAAGTAAGACAGCAAGGCATGTAGAGATACTGCCTCAAAAAAGTTAACAATAAATAAATGAAAAGTACTGAGTTCATGGAAATAATGCTTCCTAGAGATTAGGTCAGAAAATATTGTGAATACTACATGTATAGACACTATTTTTGAAAACATAATCCAGAATGTATCCAGATGAGCATACCCAGGTTAGTAGATTATCCTAAAAAGATAGGGACTAAAAATGATGAGTTTTATTTCTAAGTAAAATATTTAAGTCCTAGAGATTATGTAAGGGCTTAAGCTGATGGGGAAATAAATAACTAGATAAGCCAGGTGACCCTGTCATTTAAATGTTCCCTATGAGGCCAGATGGACATTTGCCACACACATGACAATTCCAGCATCCACCACATATCTCTACTTTTTGCTCCAAAACCAAGTGTTGTGATTTCCAGTTCCTGATTTTACTGTCCATCAGTGGATACAGTAGGCTGACGACTTTGTTTCCCCAGCATAAGCCTGCTGTGCAGACACTAGTTCTGAAGGAGATCCTCTCCTTGTACAATAGTCTCATTGTAGATTGATGGTTAGGGTAAATGTAGGTCAGGTTGCAAAAGTCATCTCTTTCTCCAGTTTTCCTCAACCTTACAGCAAATATTAGCACCTACTATGACCCAAATACTGTTTGATGTGTTAAGACACACACCTGTGATACAGACACACCTGAGGTAGAGACAAGCAAGGCTCTCATGATCATGGAATACACACTCGTATTTGTATCTGCATGTATAGGGGCATAAAACAAACACGTGTGATAATTTAAAAAAAAAAAGATGGTGTCTTAGGATCACTATTACTGAGATGAAACACCATGACTAAAAGCAAACTGGCAAGGAAAGAGTTTATTTGGCTTACATTTCTAAATCACTATTTTATCACCAAAGGAAGTCAATCACAGCAGGAACCTGGAGCCAGGGGGATACAGAAGCCACAAAAGGGTGCTGCTATGGCTTTGCTCAGCTTTCTTTCTAGATACTCAGGACCACCAGCTCAGGGATGGCCCCAACCACAATGGGCTGGGTCTTCTCACATCAATCATTAATTTAAAAAAAATGTCCTACAGACTTGCCTACAGTCTGATCTATGGAGACATTTTCTCAACTGTAGTTCCCTCCTCTGATGATTCAAGCCTGTGTCAAGCTGACATAAATTTAGCTAGCACAGATGGCAATTTCATATAGTTCAATGTACAAGGTCCAAACTTATCAGGATGAGACCAGTTAATATTATTAATCAATAAGCTATATACAAGCACTGCAGGCTTACGTGGAAACCAAGAGATCACACTCATTCTTCTAGGTATACAGTATTTGTAAATTATCCTGCCTACTTGAGGTGCTTGGGTAGGAAGTTAGGCATTGGTTTCAAGAGCACAGATGTATATGGCTCTGGCTGTGCAGATTAAAGATTGGGCTTGAGTTAAAATTTAAAATCATTATTATTTAGTACTGATCTTAAGATGACATGACAAACACATATCTTAAAATGTTCTAGACTATTTGACAATTCATTTTCACATTATGGCTTCCAGAGTTAAATCAACCAGTTCATGAATTTCCAACAGTTACTTCAGTAGAATAAAATGAGACTCAATCTCATTAAAGATAGGGATCTTTAGACAAAAATCATAGAGGTTAATACTACACAGTGTTCCTCATTTCCAATCATTATGGATGGAAAATAAGCCCAGAAATGAAAATAATGTGAAATAACAACTTACCCAGCTGAAAAGCTATGCTTCCCAACCAACTGTACCTAATAAGAATTCCTTCCTTAGTTGTGTGAAAAACGAATACAATTTTAGTCATGATAAAAGTTTTCTAGCAGGTTGTGGTGGTGCACATCTTTAATCCCAGCACTTGGAAGGCAGAGATAGGCAAATCTCTAGATGTTCAAGGCCAGCCTGGTCTACAGAGTGAGTCCAGGACAGCCAGGGTTACACAGAGAAACCCTGTCTGGAAGAACAAGAAAAAATAAAAAACAAACAAAAGTTTTCTCCTGAGTATTATTATTACTAGTTCAATGTTAAGAAAATGTTAAGGGCTCCCTACCACCTTTTAACGGAAGAACAAAGTAAAATACCCTCACTTTAGACTCCTACTGGGCACTGCTGTGTCCCTTTGGGGGCCTACAATGCAACAACTCATGTGACATTAAGTGATAACTCAGCACTGTAAAGGAAGGAAGGAGTAATAAGCAATGCAATGTCACTGCTTTGCGGAGAAGGCAAAGCATCCACTTATTTCAAATAGCTACAGCATCTTATTTCTTGGGGTAATTAAGAGATTTAGAACTTCAAAATCATCTTTAACTACATAGGAACCTGTACTACATAGGGGAGCTGAGACCCTGTTCCCACCTTTCACTGCAAAAGAAATTGAATGTATAGCTGAAGTATGGACTTTGTAAGTACCATCTAGAGGGACAAGACCCTTAAAGAATGGGGGAAAAAATGAATGTCTTTGTACATGTCATTGAGTGGAGGCTACTGATGAACTACATGCTCCTGAGTAAATTGAAGAGCTCAATTTCCTTCCTCATCCTGTTTATTCTGCCTCTGTCAGACACTGTGGCCTCAATAAAACTCTACTCTGAGATCCCAAGAAATCCAGATATTTTATCCAGAATTTTGGTTTAAATTTTAATTCAAAGTATCTTTTTTCAAGGCTATTTATCAAGAATGATGGTCTTGGGTAGATGGAAGGTCTGTTGCAGATACCAATGAACTCTGACAGGTGGGTCTATGGAAGCTTAGCACTCACCTGAGCTATAGCTGTCAGTAGATGACTGAGAGATGGAACGAGACAAAGAGCGACGTCCAATTTTGGTGGGACGTTTGTTGAATTCCTGCTTCTGGTCAGCAAACTGAATCTGCTAAGAAAAAGAACCTTCATTATAGAAAGAAAAAGAACTCTAGTTATATATCTTAGTTACTGCTCTGTTGCTATGAAGAGACACCATGGCCAAGGCAACTCTTATAAAAGAAAGTGTTTAATTAGGGGCTTGCTTTCAGTTACAGAGGTTTAGTTCATTATCATACTGAGGGCTACATCTGGATTCACAGGCCTAAAAAAAGAGACAACTGGGCATGGCATGGATTTTTGAAACCTCAAAGTCCACCCACAGTAACACACTGACTCCAGCAAGGCCACACCTCCTAGTCCTTCTCAAACAGTGCCACTCCCTGTAGACTAAGCTTTTCAGGGCTATTCTCATTCAAACCAATACCTTCTATAAAGAAAACACACCTGTATTTTGAGAAAGCAAGCCATTTACAGCACGCATTATTACAGACTGTCACCTTCCCATGCAGTTTATTTGCTGGAACAAACCCATGTTTGAACAGGACGACTCTTTGGGGTCAAGGATGTGGCTCAGGAGGCAGCATGCTTTCCTTGCGTGCACTAAACCCTTGGTATAGTCCCTAGCACTGCATAGACTGGAGTGGTGGTGCACTCTGTAATCCCAGTACTCTGGAGGTAGAGGCAGGAGACTCTGAACTTCATGACTTCAAAGTCATGTTCAACTACTGAGAGAGTTTAAGCTGAGACCCTGTCCTCTCCTTCCCCTCAGAAAGTCGGGAATACAGCTGAAGAACAGTGCTTCCTTGGCATGGGGGAGGGGACACACCCTTGGGACTGAGCATGGTGATAGATCCCTGTAATCCCACCTCTCAGGAGGTCAATGAAGAAGAACACAATGAGTTCAAAGCTCTCCTTGGATACAAAGTGAAAAACCCTTTTCTCCAAAAGCAACAAACAAACAAACATTAAAAAAAGAATTGTTTTTGGAAGGAATAATTTTTTGACCTTTATCAATGACTATATACTTTGTACATTATAACCGTGATACAGAGAGGAGTATTATGATTAAATTAAATTTTTAGAAAGGTAAGTCATATTCAGAAACACTTTCTATCATTTCACTGAAAATTCAAGCTGGAAAAAGAAGTCTCTGCAATTCTCTGTACATAGGTCTAGATGAGAAAACAGCAGGGTACGAAAGACCCTGCCCGGAGCTGTGAGTTCCTCAGTGTGCGTGCGAGTTCTGAGGAAGGTTTCCACTCAGACAGAACATTTCACTGAAACCTGGGCTATGCCAGTCATATACTTTGTGATTCTGATCAAGAGGATTTTGTGAATCTAATTTTCCCATAATAACAACAGAAATAAAACCACTTTCCATCACAGCTTTTAGAGAGAGTAAATCCTCCCACCTCCAGCAGGTAACCATTTTAATAAATGTGTTAGCCTTTTAGATACTAGTAAACAAACTAATTTTTAATGTTTAACATCATAAAACACTTTTAAAAGCCAAATGCTTGATTATTAGCCATGACTACAGATGATGCAGAAGGAGTAAACGACTGGACTGACTGCATACTCAAAACACACTCTGCAGTTATGGTTGAAGTACCTGGTAATAGTGACTTTCTTGTTAATTTTACCTGTGTCTCCTACAGCTGAAGGTTGCTGCTGGTGCTTTACTGATCAAAGCTCCTACCACTTATTTTATTAATAAGTTTCTCCTAACCAAACATTTACACAGTTGCTGAGATGATGAGTGGTATAGACAAAACGTTACAGGAAAGAACTAAAGATCTGACAACGGATTCTACCTTTAATGATAAACAGATGGCTCCTCCATTGGCATAAGTGAGAATGAAATCAGCGGCTACACTTCCTGCACTGAGAGGTAACTCTTGAGTCAGTGAGCACTGAGCCAAGGGGACTAATGCCAAAGTGAAAGCTTAGCACTCAGGCCTCAGGGAATTCAGAGCATTTCCACAGCCATAACAGCAACAACAACAACATACAACAACAACATACAACAACAACAACAACAACGAGCCTGCACAGCGCTGCAGTTCACAAACTGCTTTTAGTAACAGGACTATTCATTGGATTAGGAGCTCACTGCAATCTGATTATTTTGCTAAGGTACCAATTTACTCCAAAAAGGATAAAGTGCCTTTCCTATGTACTCCAACAGGAGGCCCATGAATCTTTCTGTACTTCCAGCACAGCATTTGACATAATGTCTTCCTTCCTGTACTCTCTATGAATTATAGGCTCCATATGGTCTGATTTGTAATTAACCCTTAAATTCTCCGGCATAGATGGGTACCTGCTGTATCCTATGCACCCAATCATGTGCTGAATCAAGTACCCTGGAAGAGTTTACTCTATCTTCATTGCCTGTATTTGAGGGAATATTAATAAGCATAGTAAGCATTAAGTCTGCACAAAGTAATTTTTAAGGGTTGATAAAACAGGCAAGAGAAAGGTGGAAGGTACATGGAACTCAAGTGCAAATGCTGACATTCAGGTCACCGACGTGGTTCACAATAACCACATGCCTTCATTCTTTCTCAGAGGCCCATCAAGGAAAAGGAATGAACATCTTTCCAAAGACCACAATAAAGCCACATTTTCAGTAGAGCACCCCCTTTTTAAAAAGGCTTAAAAGATAAATCTTACCTCAGATATGCAACACCACCTCCCTGCGCCAACCATACACACTGGCTTAACAGCCACATGTGTGTGCACACAGACAGGTAGGTAGGTGTACATACTGACCACTAGAGGGGGCCAGTCACTCCTCTGAGTTGCCCCTACTTAGCCTAACACTGTCATGCAGAAGCCCAGCTGCTCTGTCATCACAAGGTAGTGTCATGAAGCTGAGCTCCTTGTCCTATAGTCTCAGCTGTTGGAATCCTGGCACCGACTTCGGCTCTTTCTAAGGAAACAGACCGTACACTGAGAATGGCTCTTAAGTTCTCACTAAATTCAAGCCCCCTTCATCTTTTTAATATATGAGTATTATATGAGAAACCACTTAATATAGTGAGTTATGCAATTTCGCAATAACAAGGGTTTACTATTCACCGATAACAAACGTGGTTAAGTGGGGCACCTCTGGTGGCTGCATCAGTACCATTACACTGCTCTCTCACAGTCAATTCTGTAAAACAATGATCTGCCCTGAGAGTTTCGGTACCTTGGCAGGATCTTCCAAGATTTACCTAACTTTCCTACCTTATAGAAACCAGAGTTCTTGCAGGCACCCCTCTTCTTCCACTTGAGCACTGTCTAACACCAAGGCAAGGGAAGAAAGCGGCTGGTAGAATGGGTAACTCACCACACGCCAGAGGGAAGGATGAAGGCTAGACAGGAGGGGAGAGAGGGAATAAGCAGCTTGCCTTGGGTGGTAATGGCCGCCGCAGTAAGACTGGCAAACAGGAGCTTAGCCTCACCTGGGCTTTAATCCCAGAGTTGCTATTGACAATGTATTTCTTCTTGCTGCTCAGCATAGTGACGCTACCAGCCAGCCGACAGTGACATTGCCGGCAATAGGACACCTCTTTGGTCCAAGGACCCTTGTGGTAGGTCTTTTAAACTTTCCTCATCAGCACTTCTGTTGGCTCTGGTTCCAGCTTGCTTCTATGTTTTTTTTTTTTTTTTCCTTTTGAGGGAGGTGGCTATCTCGGAAGCAGCTCCAACAACCCTTCCAGCCGTCCAACAGGATTTAATAATGAGGCAGCTCTGTGCGCGGCTCAGCGGCCATTCCTAGCCCTGGATGGTTTGCTTTATTATTTTTTCCTAACACATCATTACACAGCTTCTCTGACCTTAACAAGTCCCTAGGTAAGGTCCAACATGCATGCATACATCAATGGCCTATTTATATAACCAGTGCACTTCTTCCTGATATAATTAACTTGCTCATTAGGTTCCCTTTTAACTTTACCTCCTCCTTTTCTATGTCAGATGATTTTAGTTAACCTCACCTCATTAGAAAAAAATTAACTACAGAGCCACTGAAACAATGAGGGAATTTATAAAGAGAGGAAGAAAAAACATGAATGATGTCAAGTGGTCAGGAAGCCCCATGCTACCTACACTCTGCCCTTGGGTTAGCCAGGCAGGGGACACTATCAGCTTTATCTCCAAGGAAATCAACTTTCTTCTTCTATTTCCTTAAAGTTTATTTGTATATTTATTTATACACAGAGTCTCACAATGCAGCTCAGGCTGTCCTGGCTGCCTTAGTTCCCCAAATGTACCACCATGACTGAGTTTGTGTATTTTCTATGCTGGTTTTTACATTCAGTATCTAGTTTTATCTCAAGACGGAAGCTTATTTAGTACTGAGTGATTCCATTCACTTTTTACTTAGAAGAAGAAGGAGGAGGAGGAGGAGGAGGAGGAGGAAGAAGAAGAGGAAGAGGAGGAGACAAGGCAAGGCATGCATGTTTTGAGGCTGGAGAGAGGGCTCCACGGTCAAGAGTCCTTGTTTTGCAAGTATGGTGGGGGGAGATATGGTGGAATTCTCAGTACCAATGTAAAATGCTGGGCATGGCCAGGTGCACTATTACCCAGGCACTCACTCTGGTGTGGAGTCAGCTTCTAGGAGCTCACTGGCCGGCCAGTCTAGTGGAGATGGAGAGCTTCCATGCTTCTGGGTCAGGGAAAGACCCTGTCTTAAAGCAACAGGCAGGCAGCAATAAAAGCTATCCAATATCCTCCTCTAACTTCTACTTGTATACACACCATGGGTGTAAATATGCACATATGTTGAGTATGCACACCCATACATTGATGTGCGCACACACACACACACACACACACACACACACACACACACACACACATACACCACACATATAAACCCCCTACACAATTTAAAAAAAAAAAAGTTTCCCGGAAGGTATGATCACAAGGGAGAATTTATCACTGAGGTCCCAGAATCACAGTGACCTTATTACATGCCAAATAAAGATTTAACCAAATAGAGTAAAACTCTCTTATCGATTCTGATTTCTGAAAGGAACCCAAGGAATGCTACACTAGGTGCCTGCTATAGATTTGGGTGGCGATATGATTTGACAATGAGAAGAGAAAGAAAAAAAGAGGAGAGGAGTAGAGAGGGAAGGGAGGGAAGAGGAGGAGAGGAGAGGAAAGGGGAGGAGAAATTGCTTGTCGAGAGCTTGTTTTGCAAAGCTAATCTTTCTTTCCAGGGAAAAGAAAGTGTTCCCTGATTTCTCTGAAGAGGTGATGTGCTAATGCGTATCACAAGCCCACAGGTTATTTCTATTAGTGTATGCAAGTATCTTTTAAAAGACGTTTTACTACATATATTTCATGTGGGGGTGGGGAGGTGGTCAGAGGACAGTGTGGGAGCCAGTTCTCTCCTCCTATGTGGGCTCTGAGGACCACACTGAGGCCCACCCTTACTTGCTGAGCCACCGTCCTGGGCCAGGTACAATAATCCACGAAGTTGGCATTATTATCTTAATTTGACAAAAAGCAAGGTGGTGGTGTTATTATTTAAGCAGTGATGCTGGGAGCTGAACTTAGAGCCTCTGGCACTGTAGGCAAATATGCTTGTCTGAGTTTGATTTCAATTCAGTCTCTAGAATTCATGCAAAGAGAGCCATCTTGGTGGCCCAAGTTTTTAATCCCAGCACGTGAGAGGCAAAGACAAGCAGATTCTTGGGGCTCGCTGGCCAGCCAGCATCACTTACTTGGTGAGTTCCAGGCCGGTGAGTCTCTGTCTAAAAAAGAGGTAGTCAGTGCCCAGGAACCACAGCCAAACTGTCCTCCAGCATCACACACACAGCATCACAACACCTAAAAATGTGCCAAAATAAGGGTACAAGAGGAATTTGGATGCAAATAAAGAAAATATCTAATTAAAAAAAGGGTACAAGAAGGTTTTGAGGGCTACATAATGATACATAAATCTAAAATATTAATATTTCTATTATTTTAAGGTAAAAATTCATAACCGAGAATACACAGATGCCTATAACTCCTAAAAGTGATAGCACAGAGTTTAGGTTTTATTGCCAAGCAGAGATAGTTCAAATACTCCTAAAGAGTATTTGATTTCCAAACCAAATGAGCAGTCTAAATAATTCTTTACCTACAAGAAAAAAAAAAAAAAAAAGGATTACTTTTAGTCCAAAGAATACTGCAGCAAGCTGGCTCTGTACTCAAGAAGGTTAAGCAACCAGAGTTCACATGGACGACTACCAAGCACTGCAGAGAGTGCAGGAGGAGAACACTGAAATGTGAAACCTAACAGCACTTACTGCTGTCCACGCGGGTCCAGAACAAGATGCTTTACCTGACAGGAGGGCCCGAGAGTTTATCAGGGAGAATAAAATACGGTAGTAAATCTTTCCAGAGTGAGCCCTCCAATAACCCAGCATCTTCACTGCCTGGATAAAGGTAAGAAATTCCTTCATGTGAAAACTGCTGAGGAGCAGAGGTTTCAGCAGGAATTTCCAGCGACTGATGGGAATGTCACCTGTGAGGTCTACCTTGTCATTTACTGACCTTGGGGTTTCCATACTCTGTCCTGACTGTCCTACAAAGGCCCAAGACATATCAGGAAAGAGTATGGCCTGAATCCTCCATCAATCTCAGGGCACACACGACCCTTTGCTGGTGATTACTAACAATGGACATTGGGTGGCAGGGTACAACTCTGCTCTATGTTCCTCCAGAAAATGCATGTGAGAGGCCTCTGTGTCCTTCGGTAGCAGAGCCATTGCACTAGTGAGTTCATTATATTAATCTATACACTGAAAAGTAAGGCAGACATTTGTTAAAAATTTCTTGACATTTTGTCCGCACGCTGGATCTGGCTCCAGAGTTTTCTATTGGAGATTAAAAGACACTTCTACAGTTTGCAGGTGAGATCTGAACATCTATAGGCAATGCACCAGGGGTGCATAGGGCTCGCTGCTGGCTAAGCAGTTATCAGTGTCACCTTCAGACCAGATCAGAAGTTAATGACTTGGGCAGTATCTGAAAGAAAGCCTCTAAAAGTCAAAGAAAGAACAACTGAGCTCATGGCAATACTGAAGACAAGCTTCTCCCTTCTGGTCGGCACTTCTTTCTTACTGATTAAAGGGATTTTCCTGTTTTTTGTTTTTAAATAAAGACCACATGAGAGAGATACATCAGAATATTTAAAATGCCCTCCATACACTAGGAAGCCCTTGGTCACACGCCTTAAGCAACAGTCCTAAGTCCCTTAGGAGAGCTTTCTGTCCACATAAACAGAGAGGCAAAAGGAGCAGTCTCAGGAGAAGCTCTTTTTGAGAGGACATGCTATCTGGGGACAACAAGGAGGACTGTTCTTTACAGAGTGTAAATTACGAGAACCTTTGTTTTGCTCTGGAGTGGTACGGCTGTGTCCAGTAGGGTTCTCCTGTAGTACTCCTTTTCAAAAACGAAATTTAGTGTCTCACTATGGTCCCTCCTGTAACAAAACCAAATTTCCTACTCTTTCACTTATTACTAAGTTGCTGGAGATTCAAAAACAAAGAACAAAATCAAAACACGAGTTAAAAATCTAGCCAGAGAATGAAGAGAGTAATTTCCATTAGTCTAAGTCACTGCATTTGAAATCGTCTTACGAATACAACTGCTTTCCATCAGATATCTTTTAAATGAGTGCAATGCTAAAAAATACTAAAAACAATACCAATAGCATCTATAAAAATGACATACATAGGCTGGAGAAATGGCTCAGTGGTTAAGAATACTTGCTGTTACATCTGCTATATACTTAATCTCATTATTTTAATAGTTATCTCTTTAAGTCCCTAACTCTATAAACTAAAGAGAATTTAGAATGCATTATAAAAGTTTAACAAGTTTATAATAGGGAAATACATAGACAGGGTCCAAGAAGTCCAAGGAGTTATAAGAAACCAGTCAGGACACTAAGGAGTTTTTTCAAATCAACAGTTAAGGGACTGGTGATAGATCATCGAACAGAAACACCTGCAGCTGAACTAGATCTATTTCCCAGAAGGGAGAACTGACTCCTGCAAGTTGTCCTCTGACTTACAAATGTGTGTTGTGGCAGTGAACACCTCCCCCCATAACAAAATGTAATTAAGAGAGTTTTTAAATCAACAGCTGACTTGCCACTCTTTGTTTTTGAGATAGGACCAGCTAGAGTCCAGGCTGGCTTCTAACTCACTATGTAGCTAAGGCTGGGCTTGAACTCCTGAGTTTCCTGCTGCTACCCTGCAAGTGCTGGGATGACAGGCCTGTGCCACCATGCTTCACAAGGTTGGTTTTATGTGCCAGTTCTTATTAACAAATATCAACTTAAAATTATTTTACTAAAACTATTTATCAGGCAAATATGGTATCTGGGAACACTGAATGAAGAGAAGTAAAACTCTTGCCTTGTAGCAATACACTTGCTACGAGGAACTGACTAAAAAAGACAGGGAAGGGAGAAATGGTTAGATTTTTTCAGATACTGGAGAACGTAACATTTTTATAAGTTCTAGTTTTGTGTCTTTCTTTACTCATATTCTTTTTTATTTTATACCCACGAAGCACAACTTAACATTAACTTGAAAGGGAATACAAAACAATCAAAGAACAATCCATTTGCGCAGTACATCATTCAGCACAGTAGGTCAGCACCCACCACCGGGCAGTCTGCTGCTCCGGCCTACCTGCTTTTACCTCCCCTTCCCTAGATTCACTGGCAATTACCACACAGGAGAGACCCAGTGCACAGGAGGTAATCAGAAGATAGGGGCTGTTTTCCCAGCCTAGATCCCAGCAGTGGTCCTTGTCCTGTCAGAAGCAGCAGAAGCAGAAAGCAGCAGAACTCACCATCCACTCAGGCATGTGGAAAGCGGAGGTGCCCTCATTACCGTCCCACTTCTCCATAGTGCGGGCTTGGCTAAGGGATGTCCTGAAGCAAAATGGAAAGCTGGTTTGCAAAGGCCAGGGTTACCTGAAGACCACAGAGACCACCACAGGCCCAGTGACTCGGGGGTGGGTCAGGGGTTAAAAGAAGCTCTTATCTCTTTTCACAGACGCTTCCTGTTCAGATCAAGGTTCTGAGCCAACCGCCTGGCCAATCTCTTACCAGCCAACCTCAAAACCTCTGCCTATTACTCAGAATCAGAGCAGATGCAAAGCTCTGCACTGCAGTGCCTATAGGGCACTCTAGACCATCTCCTCTGGGCAGACTTCCTTCAGCAACAGGCTGGCTTTCTTCTAAGGCCCTAGTTAACTTTCTCCCGCCCCCTCAGGACACGTCACTGCAAGTGCTGATACCAAGATCAATAAAGATCGAGGTCAAGAAGGCACTCCCCTTTCTTGAGAGCTGCTGATTTGGATCAGTACAGTAAACAGGCGTTTCCTTGAAATCGGAGTTCTTTATGGCTTTCAAGTTCAAGCAGCTACAGAAGCTCCTGGTCTGCTCCCACCAGGGGGCTGGCACCACCACCTATCTCAAGTTAAATTCTTATTGCATCGGAGTTCAGATGAAGTCAGGAAAGATGTTTGTTTTTATTTCTTCCCAAAGCTAAAACTTGTAATGCTGAAAAAAGTTCTGGGACCACAGCTCCCTCTGCTGGCTCCCTGAGGGATGGCACAAGAAGGTCTAAGGGGCCTTTGTTATAGAAACAGCACAATGCTGACTGGAATGTTTAACAGAGGCTAGACAGAACTGCTCGCCAGTCCTTCCCACACACCCCACCTCCCCAAATCCCGGTCCCAATGAGGGCATACAGGAGACCCAGGGGTCTCAGACAAGTGCCTAAAGTCCAATGCTGCTTTTCCCTCATGGGTCTGGGGTCAGGATGTCAACACAGTATCCTTTCCTATGTAAACCATCTGATTAGAAAGGATCCTAGTTGTTTCTGCATTATGTTCCCCCATATAAGCTTCCTCTTTTCTGCATATTTCTGAAATTTGTAAAGAAAACGTAACTTGAAAAAATGTGATATATATATATATATATATATATATATATATATATATATATGTATGTATATATACACACACAAAGCAGATCTATCTGCTTAGTTCTAGAGGATGTTATCTATCCAGTAAGAGTACCACAGAGGCTGGGAACATAGGGCATGGAAACAAAGGCAGACAGATCTCTATGACTTCCAGATCACCTTGGTCTACACAGTGAGAGCCTGTCTTGAAAATAAGAGGAGGGCTGGAGAGATGGCTCAGAGGTTAAGAGTGCCAACTGCTCTTCCGAAGGTCCTGAGTTCAAATCCCAGCAACCACACGGTGGCTCACAACCACCCATGATGAGATCTGATGCCCTCTTTTGGGGTATCTGAAGACAGCTACAGTGTACTTACATATAATAAATAAATCTTAAAAAAAAAGAAAGAAAAGGAAGAGGAAGAAGAAGAGGTGGAGAAGGAGGAGGAGACCAGATAGATGCTAGACCAAGTGGTACATTCCTACAATCCCAGTGTTAGGAGATGAAGGCAAGACGATCAGGAGTTGAAGATTATTTATTCTCAGTAACATAGTGAGTATGAGGCCAGATTCAAGAAAACAAGAGTACCACAAAAGGGTCGAGAGATGCCAAGGAGTACAGCAGTTGTCCACTGTGTGCAAGCTGTATGTAGGTTCAGTCCCTACCATAGGAAGCCCAATAACATAGACCTGAAACACCAGGGACTCGTAAGAAATTAATGCTGGTCATGGTGACACATGCTTATCATCCTAGCACTCGGGAAGCAGAGGCAGGCAGATCTCTGAGTGTGAGGCCAGCTTGGTCTACTTACAGAGTGAGTTCTAAGCCAGCTGGGGCTACATAGTAAGATCCCACCTGAAGGAAAAATATTCATTATTGTTATGTGTGTAAAAGATGTGTGTGTAGGGGAGTATTTGCCAAAGCCCGTGTGTGGAGGTCAGAGGTCAGCTGGTGAGCTGCCTTGCCAGCCCAGCACTATGCTAATCTTTGATGCTAATAATCATACTATAATTATGATTACAGGCTTCCCCCACTTGGGCCTCACAGTTTAAAAGAATGAATCCTTTGGGTATGGAACACAGGGAAGGATTGTAATACCTACGAAGAGTTGCTGGAGGATGCCAGAGAAGGCAGAACATCAATAACTGACTAGCGGCCTAGAACCGGTGAGTTGTATTACCTGCTATTTCCTGTGGTGAAAACCATATGGGTGGCAGCCATGAACAAGCTGGTTTTGTAATCAGACAATCTTGAGTGAGATGCTGTCACGATTTACCCTCACTGTCCCACCAGCTTTCCAACCTAAAAATGAAATAAAACTGCCATCTCCCAGTTTGATAGAGGCTTTGGGAAGAGAGCATATACTGAGGCCTTAATGACACCTTGTTAGTAATGTCATTACCGTGCCATGCCCTTTCCTACCTCAGGCCTCTACTCAAGCAAAATGTGTTTAGTATCTTTACCCCCTTCATCCTCACTTATTCAAATTCTCCAAAATATGGCTGAAATAAGTGTCCTCGTGAAACCTCCCCTAAAATGAGGAGTTTCTCTTTTGTTTAATGTTGCTCTTTGGCCACAGCACCATGCCTAGCCATCTTCATCACAGCTGCTGCACCCTCGTAGACTGTGTGCTCACTCCTCGTAGACTGCAGGCTTCTTAGGGGCTTAGTCAACTTTGATTTGACTACAGTGCCTGGCTTGTAGGAGAAGCCTAAGAAATGATAATGTAAGTTCTAAAATTCTGTGTGCTGTATGGGTATCTTATAACACTAGAGGGAAAACTTATATAAGTCAATATATTCAAAATGTTTATGCCCATTTTACAAGATTTGGTACATTATTTTATACCTATAAGGATTAATATTACTGACTTATTTTGTGGTGAGGTTTTGAAGGCATTTAATTCTTAATTATATTAACGCTGCAAGGATATATGATCTACTCTCCATTGCTTGATCCAAATCAATTATAAACCATTCTGATCTGTAGCAATAATGGAGCCTTTAAGAACAAAGCAAGGTCAAAAGTCAGTGTTACTGCTGAAGGGGAGCCCAACCCTTAGAATTACATGTCAATGACCGCAAATTACCAAACACTCTTGTTTATATTCGTCACATAATGACTGAATAGACAGAGGCAACTGCTTTATGGTCATGTTAAACCATGGAAGCAAATGACTCTGAGGGAACTAGAATCAGCAACACACTGAAGAAAATATATCACGTTGGCACCCTCAACATAACTTGTGTTTTCTTAGTGTAGGTTTAACTAAAGCAGACTTCATTTGAAAGCTACAGTGTTACTCCCCTTTCTGTGCCGTCTCTATAATAAAAAACAACAGCTATTTCATCTGAAACTTTAGGGCACATTAACTGACATGAACTTTGGAAGACATAAGAGACAGGTATATGTTAGAAACTTGATCCCAATATAACTACCCTTTATTATAATGTATCCTACAAGATCCGTTCACGGCCAGAGCAGGAGTGACGCAGCCACACATGACCATACTGCAACAGCATTTAGGTGAGGGGCTAGCAAGCTCAACAAACTAGACTAGCTCTAGAAGCCATCTATATCACAACTCAAGAAGCTTGCTTTAATTCCAAAAACAGCTAAACCTCCTGTATGCCAGCTGTGTTCCTACCAGTGGTGACTTCACAGTACAATCACAACCTCTGAGGCTATGCCAAATAACCCAAAGTCAGAGCAAGTACACGCTCACAGTGGAAAAGGCATCAAGTTAGGACTTCTAGAGGTCAAAGTCAGAAAAGCACACACATAGAGAAGTCACTATGTGTACAAGCTTCAAGCATTTGGAACCTAGAGTCGTAAGGCACAGCAGGGCAATGAATTAGAACATCCTCGACGGTCATTACTGTGGCTTACTAGGTCTTGGGCAAATCACCTGATGACTTCATGATAAACTGAGGGGAAGAGTGGACTGTGAAAGATCCAAACACTCAAGCCCAACAGTCAGTATTTCTGATCCACTTAGTGTCTCTGAGGCCATAAGAAAATGCAGTCATGATTCTTTAGTCACAGAAGCTATTGGTTATTAAAGGCTGAAGTTCCTAGCCACCTGGGTTCAAAGATCAATCTACTTAGTTATGAGGTTGGTTTGAATTGGTAGGCCTCAGATGTCCCATACCTGGTTATGGTTTGGATGTGTTGAAGCCTTGGTGACCAGATTGTGGTGACCAGCAAAGTGGTCCTATGATCATGGATGAAAATCTGAAACCATGACACAAAATGACCTTCTCCTTTATAAGCTGTTTGTGTCAAACATCTTGTCAGAACAGGATGCTACCACGCCTCCTCAAGCTTGAAATGCCAATGATAGCAGGACTTGAGCCCTCCCTCCCATCTCACATCCTCACTCATGGGAGGACTCTCACCTCTCAGTTCCCCCATGTTCTGAAACTGGTAAAGATTTAACAGGCTTTAGGTTAGCTCCGACACTTTCTGGGCTATCATCAGGCAAACCAAATACTTTTTAAAGCCTTTGTTTCCTCATCTGTTAAAACATGATAACAATACTATTCTTATAAAGTTGGTTTTTAAAAAGGTTTTTATGTGTGTGAGTATTTGCTTGCATATATGTATATGCACTGTATGTGTCCAGTGCCCAGTGAAGCCAGAGAGGGCAGCAGATCTCCTAGAACTAGAATTATAGATGGCTGTAAGCTGCCATCTTGGTAGTGGGAACCAAACCTAGGTACTTAAAAAAGGAATAAGTGCTCTTAACTGTTGAGCCATTGTTCTAGGCCTTATATTTTTAAAATAAAGCTAATATACATGTTTACATAAACCCAGTACCAGGAAGCTACACCAGCCTTAACCAGGTAGAGCAGAGTAGCATAAGACTGCCTGGTCAAGCCTCTCCACTCACTGTGTAACTTGAACAATTACCTTGTCTCCTTGTGCCTATTTACTCCTCTGTTAAAGGGAAGTTTTCAGAGGATCAAGTAAGTTAATAAGTAAACAGCAGAGTAGGGCACAGGGGCGATGAATCACTGGGTAGTGAGCTTCCTGCTAAGCCTCACAACCTCAGCTCAATGTCTGTAATCCAAATATCCAAATGGTGCAACGAGAGGACTCACCCCGGGAAGTTGTCCTCTGACCTCCATACAAGTACCACTGCACATATTTAACACACACACACACACACACACACACACACACACACACACTCACACACCCCAAACAAACAAACAAACAAAATGATAAATGAAAACAAAACAAAAGAGCAGAGCCAGACGTAGTGACCCACATCAGTAATCCCACGCTCAGGAGGCAGAGCTGGAGAATAAGAAGCTCAAGGCTAGCCTGTAAGGCTAGGCTATATGAAACCTTGTATTAAAACAAATAAACAATGGTAAAAAGTACTCAAAAGAGCAAGGACAGCTGGATGCTCCTAGGGCGGTATGAACTTTACTATTATTGCTAATAATATGTATAATATGTTTCCCAACTTACCCAAATCCAGTTGTGAATTTTTGTTGTTTTGTTTTGAGAAAGGAGTTCACGTAGCCCAGACTGGCTTCAAACTATGTATGAATGAGTGTGTGTGTGTGTGACTATTCACATACACACACACACACACACACACACACACACACACACGAAAATGACCTTCTACTTCTGATCCTCCTGTCTCTACCTCCCATGTGCTAGGGCTATAGGCTATAACACTAAACCCAGTTTTAAGTGGCTGGGAATCAAACCCAAGGCTTCTAGGCAATTATTCTACCAACTACACCCGCAGCCCCAAGTCTGTCTTTTCTTCTTACATGTAGTAACTTCATCCATTTAATCAAACCATGAATATTTACTGGTGCCTACAATGTGCTAGCACCCTAGAGATAGTCTCTGCTGTCAAGATGACTTCAGCCTAGGAAGAGAGATGTAGGTTCAATCTCTAGCAGTGTGTGTAGGGTAGATAAAGAAGACGATATCTCAGCTGAATATTTTCCTACCATGGACAGGGCCCTGCCTGGGGTCAATCCCCATTACTACTATAGTCAATCAATGTAAGAAAAAAGTCAGTACAGGACATGACATCAGTTAGGGGCGTAGCAGCGGAGAAGCTATATTTAAGTGGAAAGGAAAAGGAGGTGTGAGAGTTGTTGGTAGGTGGTGAGGAGTGGAGCTAAGGGAAGGAAGAACACTACAATATTGCTTGCTGTAATGTCCCTTCTTCCTAATAGCAACTACAGTCATGTCCATCAGAAGACAAGTATGCATATACATTTTTAAAAATTATTATTTATTAGAATTCCACCTGACTTAGTCTTGGCCGATCACCAGGGTGCTGAGAAGAGGCTTTAAGAAGTAAGAACTGAGACTGTTCCACCCGTGGAGGCCCACAGAGATGCTGAATTCACTCACATGTACACGACTCTCAGTAGCTTCTTTATTTCAAATCTCATCAAATCACGTTCTTCTTTATAATGCTCCAAAACTGCCTTACTTTACTCAAAACCAAGCCCCAAGTCTTCAGCATGCTCTGCCTTGGCTTTGGCATGAGCCTCCGATCTCCAAATTCTCCTACTTCCACTCAGTGAGCAAATATTCACAGAACATAAATGTGTCCTCCAATTCTACAGTTTGGCTGTAAATTCCTTAAGAAAAAATTTACAGTTCCCAGTCTAGGTTAAGAATGAATTCTCAGCAGCCTTAGCTACACAGTCAACTGGAGTTACAAGAAAACTTGCCCCCAAACATCCAATCAATAGCATTAGGGCGGTGGCTTAGTGGGTAAAGAGCTTGCCATGCAAGCCTGAAGCTTAGTTTGCATTCCTGGAACCCATATAAAAAGCTGGGTGCAGTGGTGAGCATCTGCAGTCCTCAGGCTACTACAGAGAAACGAAGCAGGGACAGGAGCATCCCCGACGCTCACTCGCCTGGCCGCAGCAGTACAGCAGCAAGACACAAGAGAATTCTTGTCTCAAAACAGACACAGAAGGCAAGCACTGAGTTTGGAGAGTCGTTCTTTGGCCTCCCCACACATGCCATGGCAGGCATGTATATGTGTGCACTCACATCCCATCCCATACACATACACAAATCAAACGGTTAAACATAGACTCAAGTCCACAAATCACTGAATAACTAACCCGTCAGAGTCCACATGAATGTGTATATAGCAATTGGTCATATTTGCTTATTTCCACACTAGAGTTTAAGCTCTCCCTGAGATTAGTGTCTTATTCCTGTATTTCAGGTGGTTAACGTTTACAAGACAGACAGTGAATGCAAGCTGCTAAGAGAAGATGATTCTAGGACAGGGACCTCAGAGGGAAGGAGGAGGAAAGGAGACAGGTGTGAGGAAGAAGTGACAAGGCAAACAGAAACAGGCATAACCACACTGTGACCAGGGAGACAGCTGTGTACCTTCCTGCCACTTACTAATCCAACCAGGTCTCTCTCAGCTAAGCAATTAAGCAATAAGAGACTGCAGTACACTTGAGCACCCAGCTACTGTATTCCCTTCCTGTTATGTCTTTTAACCTGGGAGTGGAGTGTGGACTTAAACCCACAATTCTCCTGACATAGCAAACTCAGGCATACTTAGGTCAGGGTTCAGTTCACCTCAAACCTGCCTCCAAGAAAAGTCAAGGTTTATCTTAAAACTTCTGAAACCCTAAAAAAACAGAATGAGAAAGAATTTACATTCAGGACTCTCATGGGATTGGGCACTGAAAGTGGCAGGTAAAATACTGAAGTGTGTGGTTATTAAATGTCAAATGCAGAGTTTTTACTATTTAAATAGTAAAAACTTTCCTTTTAAATAAACTTTCTAGAAACATAATTTATCTACATAAAAAGTACACTGGCACACACGTTTAATCTCAGCTCTCAGGAGGCAGAGGCAGGCAGATCTCACGAGTTCAAGGCCAGCCTGGTCTACAAAGTGAGTCCAAGACAGCCAGGGCACAGAGAAACCATATGTGACAAAAACCAAACCAAAACCAAAACCAAAACAAATCAAAAGGTTGTAGCTTGATAAAATTTTAGAAGCCACTACACCTACATCTCACTCATAGATAAGAACATTTTCAATACCAGAGTTATCTAGGTTAGGGTAGCAATGTAGCTTTGTAGTAGACTGCTTGCTGACAATGCGTAAAACCTTATGTCCATGTATAAGCCCAGAAGTCAGTATCTGAGAAACGAAACAACTTAACTTCCTTTAGATTCCTACAGCACTGACTGATTTAAGGTGGTGGTAGAGATGAAACACCTGTCTGTGATTTTTTCTTTTTTTTTTTCCATTTAGATCGGGTCTAACTACGTAGTCTTGGATGGCCTGGTACTGGCTATATGGCAATTCAGCCTCCTGATTTCTAGGATAAAGGCATATAACATTACACCCAGTTTTGTCTTTGACTTTTGATAATACTTTGGGGAACCTTAAGTGTTTGGAAATCCCTTGTAATCAACATAGATTAAGTATCGTTTTCCCTCAACAGTAGGGGGTGAAGACTGGCTCCAGGATGCCCTCCCCCCATCAAAATCTGATAAGTAAATGGTCTTGTATTTATATAGAACACACATCTTCTTATAATCCATTTCTAGGTAGTTCATAATAATTAATAAAAAGTAAAAGCTATGTAGCAGTTATACTGTATTGTTTGAGGAATAATGATAAGAGGTAAAGTCAAATTATTCAGGCACAACTTTTATTTTACTATCTCCGGTCTGCAGACAGTGAATCACAAACGTATACTTGGGGAATACGGTGGTGCTGCTGAGAACCACTATTTGCTTATGAGACTAACAAGACTTAATGGCTCCAAAATAGCTGGCACATTTTCTAATTTTCTACATTAAGGATATACAACATTGCTCATCTATTAAGAGAAAAATAAGTGTGTAGTAGACAAAATAATGCCAATAATATATTTATATTATTAGATATAATTATATATTAGCATGCAATATATTTATGTATAACAGGAGGAGAACAGGAGTAAACAAAGAGAGCTTTGTGGTGGTAAGGGGATGAAAGAATTACATCTGAAATAGGTCTCCCCTTCTACACTATGAACCATGAGACAATACATCAACGTGAAGGGAGGGGACTGTAAGAGAACTAAGCTGGTAGGTAAAGACACTGGTTTAATGAAAGAGAAGTGGCAGATAGTAATTGGAAGTAGGTAAGGAGCAGCCAAGCCAGTTTCTAAATAGGGCAGCAATCTCTGCAGAATGGTGTGATAAAAACACTCTCAGGGAAGATGGCGCTGTGAGTGATACTTTTAAGGGAGAGCGCAGCAGCCAGAAATGAGAACAATTTAAGGTCAATCTTAAAGCTGCCACAGTCTGGATCTCCAGATTATCCGGAAGAAAATGAAACGACAGCCGTGAGAAATCATGGGAAGAAAGACTGAGCATGACGGCCACTTCCAATGTACTACTCAGTTTCCACACTCTATCACAGTCCTGATGTCTGTGACAAGCACTACTGGCATCCCTCTACCTGCCACTCTCATGTCAAAAAATAAATCCAATTACTTTGCAAAACTTCTTTAGTTTTTCAGTTCTCTTCATAACCAAATATGCACAGTCCACAGAGTTCCACAGCAAGTCAACCAAGCATAGCCATCGATAGAAAGTGGCTATGTATGCATCCTAGCATAAGTGATTACCTGTTTAAGAAACAAAAATAGAAGTAGTAAAAATTGTTGACTCCCATTTTTGTTTAAGATAGGGTCTCTCTATTATGTAGCTCTGGCTGTCCTGGAACTCACTATGTATACCAGATTGGCCCCCAACTCTCAGAAATCCTCCTGTCTCTGCTGGAATTAAAGGCATGTGGCACCTGGTATGGCTAGTAAATTGTTGACTCTTAAAGAAGATCTAAAGGGTTAAGGGATGCAGCTTGATGGTAGAGAACTCTTGCCTAGCACATGTAAGGCCGTAGGTACAATCCCTGCACTGCAGAAAAACAACTGAGGGAATTTTTTTTCATAAATAAAATCACTTATTGTCTAGAAGCAAACTTCTGAAACTTGTATTCAAGTAAGCTATAATGTGTGTTTGGTGCTTGTGGGAAGCCACATGTGCCGTTGCAGGGTGGCGCTGGCTTCTGCTGGCCACCACGCATACATAGGCAGTAAAATTTTTTTTGCCAAGATGAGGTTTTGAGAATTAACCAAAATTAACCAATCAGATGAGAGAGAAGTTGACCAATCAGATGAGAGAGAAGTTAACCAATCAGAAGAGAGAGAAGTTAACCAATCAGGTGAGAGAGAAATTAACCAATCAGATGTAGGCATGCAAATGAGGTGGTAAGCATCAACCAAGCACAACCAATCCGGGTGTGAGACACGCCTCTCCTAGGCCTATATAAAGCAGCACCAGTTCTGGGCTCGGGGTCTATTCGCCTCTACAATCAAGCTCTCCCAATAAACGTGTGCAGAAGGATCCTGTACAATCAAGCTCTCCCAATAAACGTGTGCAGAAGGATCCTGTTGCAGCGTCGTTCTTGCTGGTCGAGTTGTACGCGCGCAAGAGGTGCTTTAAAATCCATGCAGACAAAAATGCAAAGCACACTGACTCTTGTTGTTTGAGGCAGTTACATTCCATGAAGCTGGCATGTGCAGTGGTGGTGCACAACTTTATTTCCAGCACTCGGGAGGCAGAGACAGATGGATCTTTGATTTCGAGGTCAGCCTGGCCTACAGAGTTCCAGGACAGCTAGAGCTACACAGAGAAACTCTTGTCTTGAAAAAACAAACACCCCCCCAAAAAAACAAAACAAACTTTTAAAAAAACCTAGCATGAACACTGAACTTCCCAATAATGAAAAACTGCTTCTAGGAGAAATACAGGGATAGGTGCATGTGATCAACTAATAGATAACCTTGTTTTAGGAGTTCTTCTGGTTACTGAGGACTTTCCTTTGTTTCTGTACTAAAGATTGAACCAAGGTCACTGGACATGCTAAACTATGTATTGTTACACGACACATTCACAGCTCTGAAAAGTGTTTAAAGGCATCTTATTTAACATATATTAAATTCATTAAGTTCAAACCTATTCTCAATAGCACTATATACATAACTAACATGTTTTCTTTTTTAAATGTTCTATAGATTTTTTTTTATTTTATGTATATGTGGTTTTGCCTGCAATCCACACACACACACACACACTGTGCATGCCTGGTGCCTGTGGAGGTTAGAAGCACTGAGTCCCCTGGAGTTACAGATGGTTGTAAACTACCACATGGGTGTTAGAGACTGCATCCAAGTCCTTAGCAAGTGCTCCTCACCACTGAAACATTTGCCCAGTCCCAATATGTAACACACAGTATAGGCCTTTTTGTGTTAAGGAATATGAGACAGTCCCAGTGGCAGTGGAGACCTCAGAATTGAGGGGTTATGGGTGGAAACTGAGGCCTGGAACTATGTGGCCAAGTTGAAGTCCCTGAAGAGAGGCCAGGAGGCCACTGGTAAAGGTGCAATCTTAGTTGCTGTGGAGACCCCAGCATACTGGAAACTACCAAGGACAGTTGCAGCAGGGCCAGCCTGAGTTTACAGATAAACTAGTGTGTATGGCTTATGGCTGCCATAAGCTCTTTGGAGTCCAGAAGACAGTGAGTGAGTTCCAGATGGTGAACTACAGGATTTTGTTTATACTCTTGGATGTTGGTTTTGCTTTGATTTTTATTCTAACTGTGCCCTGGTTCTGCTATTGGAATCAGAAAGTATATAACTGATTTTAGATTTTATAGCTGAGATGTTGGATTTTAAACAGATCTTGGAGTTGTTGAAAATGTTAAAGACTGTTGGACTTTCCAAGTTAGACTGTGTTTTTGTTTTTGTTTTTTTCCAAGACAGGGTTTCTCTGTGCAGTCCTGGCTATCCTGGAACTCACTCTGTAGACCAGGCTGGCCTCAACTCAGGAATCCATCTGCCTCTGCCTCTGCCTCCCAAGTTCTGGGATTAAAGGCATATGCCACCACTGCCCAACTAGACTGTGTTTTATATTATGATATTAACATGAGCTCTTGGAGACAAAAAAAAAAAAAAGGTTATGATTGAATAGCAGTATGCTTGTGTATTAAGCTAAAAAGAGGTCAATCGTGCTGGTTAGTTTCTGTCAACTTGAAACAATCTAGAATCCTGAGAGAATGGCAACTCTATTGAGGAACTGTATCCATTAGCTTGGCCTATGGACATGCCCCCAGTGCCATCTCTCAGCAGATGGACTTGAGCTATAAAAAGTAGTTGAATGAGTAGAGAACAAGATATACTTCCACATCTCTGCTTTAGTTCTTCTCTGGGTTCCTGCCTTGAGTTTGTAGCCTTGGCTTTCCTCAGTGATGATCAACCTGTAAACCAAATAAATCCTCCCCATGCTGGTTTTAGTATGTTTTATCACACCAACAGAAACCATGTTGGTCTGAATGAAAATGGTCTTCACAGGCTCATATATTTGAATACTTGGTTCTCAGTTAGTGGAGCTGTTTGGGAATGATTTGGACATATGATCTTCTTGGAAGAGATGTGTCATTCCAAGGTTTCAAATGCTCTCTCTATTCCGTGTGACTCATGTTCGTGGACCAGATGTAAGCTCTCAGTTGATGCTCCGGCACTATGCCTGCCTGCTGCTGTTCTCCCTGTCATGATGGTCATGGATTCTAATCCTTCTGAACTGTGGGCCACAGTAAACCCTTTCTGCTATAAGTTACCTTGGCCATGATGCTTCTTCACAGCAGCAGAAAAGTCACTAAGACAGAAGCTGAAGTAGGATTGAAAACAGAGGCACTGGCTGACGCTACTTTCCACACGCTGGATGATTTCAATGACAAACTTACTGACTTACAGGTTATAAGCTGATTCTTGCCTGAAAGGGCTACATGTATCTCTCATGAGGTCCATAAATCATTTAAATTTTGTTTCTAAGAACATTTTTCTACAATAAAGATGTTCTAGCCAAACTCGTCCGCCCTGAGTTATGGATGTGGCTTAATGATAGACAGAGTTTGCGTGAGGCATCTGGGTTTTCTTCCCAGCATGACAAAACAAATGAGATCTTCTAATATTAAAGCAATGTTAACATTTCTCTACCTAGCTGCAAGAGCAAGTCTTAATGTTACCCACAGTGAAGGCTTATGAAAATCCACATTCAAACCCACAGTCTACCCTTGCTTGAGGTATTCAGTTGTTGAAAATAAGCCAAGCACACAGATAGATCAATATAACCTAGTTAATCCGTATTTCCTAACTGAGACTTTTCTGTCTCTTATTCATACTGTTACAAAGAAGATGGTCTTTCAACTTCTTTACACCCAACACCACAGGCTCACACATATCCACTTTTCCTCTCCTTTTTTCCTTTCTTATCTTCCTTTGGAGAGAGGATCTCATTTATTATGGATCTTGGACAAGTCTTAAACTCTCGATGTGGCCAAGATTGATTTGGAAGTTTTGATCCCTCTGTTTCCACCTCCCCATGCAGGTATATGCTACCACCTCCAGTTTTCCCTTCTGTTTCAATGGAAGAGTAAGGATGCTTGGATCAAAGTTTCTCTCATCTTTTTGGAGACTATTCTCTGTTGTCAACAAACTCCTGTCCTGTTTATCTAACTTTTCAGCTTCTAGTGGCTTCTGCACATTAGCAGAGAGTATGTTCAGGCCTCCTGTCCTCACCATAAGTTCACTATCAGCCACTTCAGCTGCTGCTCTCTGCATCTAGCTTCATAGCCAACATTTTGACTTTCTACAATGTCCTTTCCTAGTGGTCTTCAGTTGACTGCCAATCAACTGCAACTGTTTGTGCTGTGGTCACTAAGTCCTTGTTAAACCTAAGGGTATTTCTCAGCTTAGTTCACTTTTGGATTTTGCACTGACAGTATCCTTTCCTCAGCCTCTGTATGTGTCTTTCCTCTGATCTCCAAGAGCCCTTTCTTGTTAGTTTCCTTTGCAGCTTTTTTCTTGTAGTCTTGAAGATTCTATTGTAGTCTGTTTCTTCTTCTTAGTAAACATTTTCTTGCCCAAATTCATCATATTCTTTATTCTCTTTTTGCTTGCTTGCTTGTTTGTTTGGGCAGTGTGTCCTGTAGTTCAGACTGATGTCAAACTTGCTATATTGCCAAGAATGGTGTCCAACTGACCCTCCTGCCTTCTGAGTCCTGGCATGTGGCGCTATGGCCAGCCTTTCATTTACTTGTGATATGCAAGTAATTTCCAAAACCCTGTATCTAAAACCTACGCGCTTTAGTCTCAGCTGATGGCCTACTAGATGGCTTTAGTGTGTGACAGCCCTGGTAGGTATTCTCATTCTAACATGGCTAATTGTTTGCCTACTTTTTCTAGCAAAGGTGTTTTGTTTTGTTTTTGTTTTTGTTTTAAAAAAAAGGTAAACAAGGCTGGGAAAATGGCTCAGTGACTCAGGGTGCTTACTGTCAATCTGCGTTCCATCCCCAGTAGAGGGATGGCAGAGGAGAAACTAATTCTTTCACGTTGTTTTCTAATCATCACATGGTGCTACCACAGTATGGGTACCCACATACACACCTGGCACCCACAAAAATACATACATAAATGTAATAAAAATAGATGAAAATTAAAGTCATGGTGGCTACTATGAAGGAAATGACAAACATGCTAAAGTATAATAGAAGTCACTTTAGCAAGAATCATCACAGAGGGCATTTTAAAGGCAGCAGCGTCAGAAGAACCAGAGACCACTTATTCTATGAAACGAAGGCAATACTAACTGCAAAGACCTGAAGTGAGAAAGAACATGTTTATGGACTGTGGCTGGGATTTAGTGACTCAGTGGGAGAATGAGGTTCCTTGCACCAGGCAGCTCACAACTGCTTGTAACTCCAGCACCAGGTGACAGACATCCGTTTATAGCCTCCAAACGAGGGCATTAGTATGTATGTCTGTGCACATATAGGCACATACAACTCACAAAACAAATCTTTTCTATAAAAGCTAAAGAACGTGTATTTTCACCTTTGACTGTAACTCGGTTGGTAGAGTGCTTCTCTGGAGTGCAGGAGGCTCTGGGTTGGAGTCACAGCACCACATAAAGGAAGCATGGTGGTGTGGGGGTGAGGCCCTATAATCCAAGCACTTGGGAGGAAGGAGGAGGAGGGGGGGGGGAGGTCAGGAGGAGGGTCAGAAGTTCAAGGTAATCTCAGGTACACAGGTAATTCCATGCCAGCCTGGACTACAGGAACTTGGTTTAATACTATATTTAACAGGTGCTAGTATAGAATTTTAAGCAAGGAACAATTTATACCTAACATTTCCCGCTATGTGGAAAGTGAATTAGAGACAGGCAAGTAGGGAAGCTCAGTCAGAAGCTGATACAACACATCAAGTGAAAGACATGACATCTGGAGCAGACTCACAGCAATGAAGGTGGAGGGAAGCAGACAGATGTGCAGTGATGCGGAGGACAGAACTCATCAGTCTTGCATACAGACTGGACATAAGAGGTGAGAAATGAAAGAATGACTTGATTTTATACTGAACAATTAGGCCGAGGATGATTTACTGACTAAAACTTTGGTAGGTAAAGAAAATCTCATTAGAGAAATCAAAAGTTCCACTGTGGACATGTAAGGCCTAGAATATCTCTACAACATTTGCTTTTTAAAATTTCTGGAGTTCTGAGACAAGGACTCACTCTATAGCCTAGGACAGTCTGGACAGCCCCCTGGAAACTAGGCTGGCCCCTCAGAACAGTGGCAACACTCCTAAATACTGGAATTACAGGCCTGCGCCACCACACCCCATTACCTGTGAAACATTTACACAGACACAGATTGCAGGCAGGATGAGAGCTCTGAGCTCAGGAAGAGGCTACACTGGAAACACCTGATGATGGATGACCCTGACAGATTAAGTCCTTATGTTCTAGTTCTCACCTGAAAGCTTCAACTTTTATTGTGCAAATCAAGTTCTTTCAGGATTCCTTTTTTCCCCCCTGCCTCTTCCACTTGCAGTCAGCATCACTGAGGTAACAGGCTTACTTTGTTCATTCTCTAGAAAATGTCCACCAATGCTCAACTGTCCATGATCTGTCTTGTCAACTTTCTCCAGTAAAACTGATATTCTATTTCCAAGAGATAACGGGGGAAGGGAGAAAGAAGAAAAAAGAGTCTAGTTCACTTTGTAATTCCACCTCACATAACTTGGGATGCTGAGGCAGGAGGATCACCAGTTCAAAACACCAACATGGGCTACACAGTGAGAGCCTATCTCAAACAACAACAAACAAAAACAAAAAACAAAGAACTTTGAGCCAGAGTTGATATTTAATAAGCTTAATACTTTTAAATTCTTTTTCTAAAAGAAATTAGGTAACATTGTTTTCAATTTTCTTAGATTTTAAATTTTAAATATTTTCATCTCATCATGTCTACAGTGCTCCTACCATCTTTATTATTTTTAATTGTGCATGTGTACTATGTGCATGATATGTTAATGTGAATACAAGTGCCTTCAAAGGCCAGAGACATCATGGAACTGAAAGGGTCCTCTGAGAGCAGTATGTGCTCTTAACTGATGAGCCATCTCTCCAGCACCAAAACACCCAAATTCTCAATTGTAAATTGCCTTGCCTTTACACTAACGCACTAAAAGTTTGATCTGTCATTGCTCATGTGACAGTTCTGCGAATGCCAATGTGATGGAAAAGGAGCCACATTACTGATGTTGTGGACCCTGTGAAAGGTATTGGGATCCCCCCCCCCCCATACACACACCAGGAAATCACAAGGCCACACTTGGAGAGACTCATTGTGAGGCCTGTTAACTAAAAAACAAAAAGCTCTTTGGAGGAAGTGGGCATGACTGCCACCTGCAAACAGAAATGTCAGAAAGGTCAGCTCATTCTTACAAGTATATGCCCTAACTATTCATAATCTACCACTGCAAGGGGATTTCCATTCCACCTTCCCCCTTTATTTCCGGGGCTTTTCAAAGCCAAAAAAAATTTTCACAAAGTACTAGAATATCATTTGTCTTTTTTTCCCTTTTCATTCTCTCACTAATACAGATGGGGCTTTCTAGAAGCTGTACGATATTTGATAATGTCATTACTATAATGTATAAATGCTCTCATCACTTCTGCAGCGCTCCTACCATCTTCAGCCACACCCACTACAATCCTTGTAGCTGTACTTAATAACTTGCTCTTCAACCCAATGGTTTCTCAACCTAAGTGGACACACAAAAAATTAGTACATATGTTGACTTAAATGTTTGTAACTTTTATAAATGTAATATTTTCCTCAAAATTGTTACTGCTTTAGAACTTAATAATATCCTAAAATAAGAAGAGTATATTATTTTTGGCATTTTTAAAGATACAGTTATTATTTGGGTTTTTGTTTTTTTGGTTTTTGTTTTGCTGGGCTGTGGTTGCACACGGCTTTAATTCTAGCACTTAGGAGGCAGACACAAGTGGATCTCTGAGTTTGAGGCTAGCCTGGACTATAGAGTGAGTTCCAAGATAGTCAGGGCTACAGAGATCCTGTCTCAAAAAACAAAAACAAAAACAAAACTAGTACTCTTAAAAAAAAAAAAAAGATACCAAAAAAGAGTAGACTAACACATACGGTGAATTTTCTGACTGATAGAAAAATCTACTCCAAAGAAACAAATTTCATAATGACAATAACAATGAAATCTACAGTTTCTCTGTGACTATGCAATTCCAAGTTAGCCTGGAGTCTGCAGTCTGAGCTTTCTAAGTGCAGACATGCTTCCATTCCTGGTTCTGTTCTTTCTGTCCTTTCTCAGTTCCCTTCCTCAATCCCCGCCCCCCCCCCCGCCCCGCCCCAATGTGGCATCCCCACTTGGTGTATGCAGGTGCTTGCATCCATGCATGGAAATGCAGAAGACAAAGTAGAAATTAGGACATCTACTCTATTGCTTTCCACCTCATTCCCTTGAGAGAGATGGCGTCTCTCAGTGAACCTGTGACTGTAAAGGCCACAGCAGGAGGCAGACCACCTTCCTCTATAGCACCCCACATGAGTGACCTGAGACAGGGTCACTGAACAGGAAGCTCACCATTCGGGCTAGGTTAGCTGGCCGGCAACAGAGTCCTCAGGGTCTACCTGTCTCTGTCCCCAGTGCTAAGGTTAGAGGTGTAGCAGCCATGCCTGCCTTTCCACAGAGGTGCCAAGAACTCACATTCAGGTCCTCAGGCATAGAGAATAAGTACTCTCACCTAGCCCTTCCCCTTTATCACCAAAAAAAAAAACAACTGAGACATAAGAAATTTTAAATAAGTATTTGTTATGGGATTTGCACAACAAAGTGATCTTGTTCTTAATAAAACTAGCTCTTAATTCTTCTTTTTTAAAGATTTAGATTTTGAGAGAGAAAGCGTGTGTGAGTGTGTGCAGGAAGACAGAAAGAAGATCAGGATGAAGATGGTTTAGTGGTTAACAGCACTGATTGCTCTTTCAGAAGTCCTGAATTCAATTCCCAGCAACTACATAGTGGCTCACAACCATCTATACTGGGATCTGCTGCCCTTTTCTGGCATACAGATGTACATGCAAATATAGAGCACTCATTTATAATAAATAAACAAATAAGACTTACTGGTGGTTGTGAGCCACTTGATATGGGAACTAGGACCCAAGCTCAGAAGCTCTGCTATAACAGTAGTCCATGCTCTGCTCTTAACTTATGAGCCATCTCTCTAACCCCTAGTACTTAATTCTGGTCATCAGCAATTCCATTTACCCATTAATGCATGTTCCACACCACACCATATAGTCTACAGAAAAGTGTGTTCCAACTCTTGACCTCCAATGAGGCCCTTCAAGAAACACAAGCCCCAGCTTATGGACAGCATACAACAGAAGTCATCCATAGAGCAAAAAGTCACTGAAAACATTCTGCTTTATGGGTAACTGATTTGGTGAACTCTCAAAGCTTATTTACAGGCCATTAATTTGCTACCAAGAACATAACAAAAAGAGAGTACCGACGTGTTAAGGTTTGAATGTCAATGTCCCTCATGGCTGAAGTGTGAACACTTGCTCTCCAGCTGCCGGCACTATTTTCTAAGACTCTGGAACCTTAGTCACTGGGAGTGAGCCTTGGCTTTTATGGTCATGCTTTTACTTTCTCATCTGGCAAGGTGTGAGGAGGGGGTCTCCCACACACCCTTGCTGCCATGGCTGTGTTCTCCTCTCTACACTGAACTGTGTCCCTCAAACTGTAAACCAAATTAAACCCTTCCTCCTCAAGTTCCTTCTTGTTAGATATTTGGCCACAGCAACAAGGAAAGTAATAATGAAGTTTATCCAGGCTCAGCTTCACTTTAAGAGGCTAGTTTTCTCCCAGTAAAGTCACTTCTGTTAACAGTATCTAAGCAATTGCTAATGTTCAAACTGCCTGTTCTCAGACTTCTCAGATCATCTATTGTGACTAACACATCCCTAGTGCTTATGATAAAGTCAATCTAGAATTTTTATATATCAAGACAGTAAAATTAAATGAATGACACTACAAAGAAATGCCTACAGATTAAAGTTCTCTACTTATAAATTCATAAATGTTGAAGTCAAACATGGACATAGAGAATAAAAATTTTAAATTAGTAAATAAGTCCAATTAAAAAAAAAAATCCACTCAAGCTTATTCAGATGAAGAGGGAAAGCAGAGCTGTATCTGTATACAAATAAGTATTGACCATGTTCAAACTAAACCCAGTGAGTAACATTCTATGTTAAACTTGAAAGAATGGCGATAGACAATATTTCAAGAAGGTGGAACTGAGAAGTATGTGTCACAGTCAGAGACTGGAGAAGTGGCTCGGAGGTTAGGAGCACTGGCTGCTTCCAGAGGACCTAGGTTCAGTTCCCAAGGCATCTCATAACCGTCTGTAACTCCAGTTCCCGGAGACCTGATATCCTATTCTGGCCTCTGAGGGTGACAGGCATATGGTGCACAGTCATGCAGGTGAGCAAAACAGCAAACACATAAACGGGGGCAGGAGTGGTGGCTCACACCTGAAATCCCAGCACTTGGGGGATGGGGGCGGGAGATGGAGCTCAACATTAGCTGAACTCCATGAGGCCCTGTCTAAAAAAAGAGTGAACACTCAACCCAAAGAGCCTACTGTGCGGGTACTGGCTCAAACAATCCTTCTTTTAATATCCCCTGATGGAGCTTAGGCCCATCCTTCTGTACCCACTTGCTCTCTTCTCTTCAATTTCATATCACTGCTTAGAAACACTGTTTGCTTTTCCCTTCTAGAATCTAAGCCTCAAGAGAACAGACACCTTGCTTAACGTTACTCACTCAGTATAGTGCCTCATATATTCAGACAATATACATTTGCTGAAAATGATACAGCCTCTGCCACGGAAAGCCTAACAGTTCTGAAGCAAGAGAGATTAACCTAACAAGGCAAGAGCTGGGGAATACTACTGTACATCTGTGGGTTCTGTGACGATAACACCAGGTTGAGGTTTTGAAGAAATAATGAAGTATATCTAATTCCTCACAGCTCCAGAAATGTCATGGTGCTTTACAGCTCTATGCCTTTAAGAAAGGTAGTATGTTAAAAGGGAGTCTATTATGGAGTGCACTCAGCATTCCAAATGCAAGGTAGTTGGCCGTGTATTACCTCACTTAATCCTTGCAACAACCCTATGTGGTAAGCAGTTTTTGCTATCACAATCTCACAGTTGAGGAAATGTCTTAGTCAGGGTTTTTATTCCTGCACAAACATCATGACCAAGAAGCAAGTTGGGGAGAAAAGGGTTTATTCAGCTTACACTTCCACACTGCTGTTCATCACCAAAGGAAGTCAGGATTGGAACTCAAGCAGGTCAGGAAGCAGGAGCTGTTGCAGAGGCCATGGAGGGATGTTCCTTACTGGCTTGCCTCCCCTGGCTTTCTCAGCCTGCTCTCTTATAGAACCCTAGACTGCCAGCCCAGAGATGGTCCCACCCACAAGGGGCCTTTCCCCCTTGATCACTAATTGAGAAAATGCCTTGCAGCCGGATCTCGTGGAGGCATTTCCCCAACTGAAGCTCCTTTCTCTGTGATAACTCCAGCTGTGTCAAATTGACACACAAAACCAGCCAGTACAATTGACCCCTTGTCAACTTGACACACAAACACATCACTATTAAGCCTCAACCCTTACATTCTTACTCATCCCCAAGGTCTAAATAATTTTAAATGTCTCACAGTCTTTACATATTCTTAAAATTTCAATCTCTTTAAAATATCCATCTCTTTTAAAATCCAAAGTCTTTTTACAATTAAAAGTCTCTTAACTGTGGGCTCCACTAAAATACTTCCTTCCTTCAAGAGGGAAAAATATCAGGGCACAATCACAATCAAAAGCAAAAATTAAACTCTAACTGTCCAATGTCTGGGATCCAACTCATGATCTTCTGGGCTCCTCCAAGGGCTTGGGTCACTTCTTCAGCCCTGTCCTTTGTAGCACACAGCTTTTCCTCTAGGCTCCAGATGCCTGTACGCCACTGCTGCTGCTGTTCTTGGTGGTCATCCATGGTCCTGGCATCTCCAAAACAATGCATGACCCCTTCAGTCCTGGGCCATCAACTGCAACTGAGGCTGCACCTTCACCAATGGCCTTCCATGGCCTCTCACAGTGCCGAGTCTCAGCTGCTCTGCATGACCCCTTTCATGCCTTCAAAACCCTTACCACCTGAGTGACTTTTACACATTACTAAGTCCTGTGCAGCACAAAGTAAAACCTTGGTTATCTCTGCAATAGCCTCTGTGCTCTCAGAAAACACTTCCCAGAAGATTTCACCTCAGTGATGCTGGTCTCTTCTTAATCACCGATAATTTCTTAGCTCCAGCTAACCAGCATCAATAGTAATGCAAAGTTTTTGCTTTAGTAGTTCTGGTATCTTATTAATCACAGCTGACTCTTCAGCCCCAGCTAACCAGAAACACAGAATCTTCACAAACTAGCAATGGCCCTGAAAAGAGTCTTTAATCTTCCCTCTTGAAATTTCACAAAGCCATCTTCTGTGCTGTTCTCAACATTATCTTCCAAGCTCCTACACAACATCTGACAGAGCTCTTAACACAGACTGGATCTTCTGGCCCAAAGTTCCAAAGTCCTTCCACAGTCCTCCCCAAAACATGGTCAGGTTGTCACAGGAATACCCCACTCCTGGTACCAATTTGTCTTAGTCAGGGTTTCTATTCCTGTACAAACATCGTGACCAAGAAGCAAGTTGGGGAAGAAAGGGTTTATTCGGCTTACACTTCCATACTGCTGTTCATCACCAAAGGAAGTCAGGACTTGAACTCAAGCAGGTCAGAAACAGGACCTGATGCAGAAGCCATGGAGGGATGTTCTTTACTGGCTTGCTTCCCCTGGCTTGCTCAGCCTGCTCTCTTATAGAACCAAGACTACCAGCCCAGAGATGGCACCACCCACAAGGGGGCCTCCCCACTTGATCACTAATTGAGAAAATGCCTTGCCGCTGGATCTCGTGGAGGCATTTCCCCAACAGAAGCTCCTTTCTCTGTGATAACTCCAGCTGTGTCAAGTTGACACACAAAACCAGCCAGTATAGGAAACAAATAGGCATGTCAAGTGATTAACCCAAGATCACAGCTAATTTGAGACCCAAATTCAGGCACCTTTGCACTCGTTATCTGACATGGCCTAGCCTCAGATGTTTGCTGAACATGTTGGACTCCTTTTAAACCCTGAACTCCTCTGCTGCCAAGAATCCCATCCTCTACTGCATTTTGAAGCAATAGATAAAAATAGGTAAAAATGCTAGAGATTAGATTCTGAGAAACTGGGTTGAGGAAAGTAAAGTAGGTCATAATTCAAACTTAAGATAAACAAAAAGGTACTAAGGCAAGTCTGAGTTGTGTAGAATATCACTCACAGGGTTAGATCTAATTTCCTCCTTTCACAAACAGAGCAGAGCAAAAGGCTTTGTTTGTTTGTTTGTTTGTTTGTTTGTTTGATGGCATGTTACCTCTGCCTCGGAAGAGCCACCTGGAGCATCTTGTACAGCCCTGTCATCAGTAACCCAGCTTCTTTCCCAGCATAAAAAGAACTCATGTCTATTCAGCACAGAGTTGGCTGGTTGGCAAGTGCTCTCACATATCTACACACAAAATCTGCAATTTCATTCCTTGGTTCAGACTTAGGTCTTTGCCTAATGGTTATTCTAAGCATAAAGGTTTTTCTTGATTTATAACCATAGCTCTAATTGGAGAAATGTAAAAAGCCCAAAGTTCATCCTTTTCACTTCATTTTACAGATAAGAAACTGAGGCCCATAGCTTATGTTACCTGTCATGAACATGAGATAATCAGAAAATACCTGGAACCTCAAGATAAAAGGTACATGGAGCACAATGGAGTCACAGTCTTTTCCTGCCTATAGGGAAAAGCAACCAACAACCTATGGCAGAATGCTCTCAGTGGAAGAAAACAGCATAGCAGCTTAAGTTAATCTGTTGTAAAACGGATTACCTTTAACTATGTGTAGGTGTGTGTGTGTGTGTGTGTGTGTGCGCACGTGATATGTGCATGTGAGTACAGATGTCTGAGAAGGCAAGAGGCAGTAGATCACAGAGTTGGAATTAGACGGTGATCTGCCTGACATGGGGCTGGGCCCCTCCAGAAGAGCAGCAGTGTTCTTAATCACTGAGCTATCTAGTCATCCCTGTGTAGGAGTCAAGGGATCTGCCTTAAAAATCTGATGACAGCAATAGTCAGCCTGTGTCTAACCCTTTTCTTCTGCATCTGACTCTTCTCTCTGGAGGGAAGTCCTCTTTGTATATGCCTTTCTAGAGACTTCTTTGCATAAGAGATTTTTGTGTGGACAGGTCTGGTGTTTCTTTTCCTACAAAATGGCAATGTCTCACCATATAGCTCTACTCTTAGTAGCTATAGAGAGTCTCTGTCTTTAACTTCTGCATTTTTCTCCATTTTATAGAAATAGCCAATATTTACTTAACCAGTCACCAAGCAATAGACACTTCAATTGTTCACATCTTTTACAATCTGTTACTATGATATAATGCTATAACATTCTTTTTTAAGAGAATTTTTGATCAGGTGTGGTGGCACACACCTTTAATCTTAGCACTTAGATGGCAGGGGCATGTAGGTCACTGTGAGTTCAAGGCCAGCTTGGTCTACCATAATGAGTTCCAGGACAGCCATGGCTACATAATGAGACACACACTATTTTGTTTGTACTACGTACTATATATATTCAGCCAGTCTTGCCTTGTTTGTGTGTCTATGGAAGAAGAGGCATACTCCTGCCATGATGTGTATATGTATCTGTGGAAGGACATGCTTGCCAGGGCATGGATGGAGGGCAGAGACAACTTGCAGCAATTCTCTCCTTTCTCCACGTGGATTCCAGGGGTTGATATCAGATATTCAGGCTTGGTGGTCCTTTTATCCACTGGATCATGTGTGACAAGCGTTTGTAGCATACATTTCCAGAAATGTCATTCTTCCCTTTTGTAAACAAATTTTTTTTAAATCTTTAAAAAATCTGCATGCAATTAGAAATGAAGGGATTCATCAGCCACAGAATAACCAACTTGTTCATCCCAGTTTTACACACGCATGGTTATAGTCTAAGATTTCTCTACCATCTCAGAACCTGTTTGAAATCCACAGGGAAAAGAGCTGTGGTAGTCGAAATGGATTAGTATATTGAATTTCCAAAGTGTGATGACTCCCATCTCTAATTGCAGCACTTGAGAGCCTAAGGAAGAAAGATCAGGAGTTCTTAGCTAGCTTGGGCTATACTGCTGAGACAACATTGCAAAAACATGTGTGTGTGTCTAAGTGCAGGTGCATGCCACACATGTGGAGGTCTGTTGTTTTTCGCTGTGTACTTCAGGTAGCTATACTATGAGCTTCAGAGAACTCTCCCCCACCTCCCCACCTTGTAGGTTCTAGGAATCCAAACTCCTCCAACCACTTTACCTACTGAGCCATTGCCCCAGACACTTTTGCAGTTTTTTGTTTGTTTGTTTCTATATGCACTAAGAAATTCTCATCTACACCAAGGTTATCAAGATTTTTTTCCTTTGCTTTTCCCATGTAATCTATGATCTATTATTTTAGCTAATTTCTATGGAATGAGATAACAGTCAAAGATCACCTTTCCTCCAAAGTGGATATATCTAATTGTTTTGCTGAGAATAATATCCTTTTCCCATCGAATAACTCTGACTCCTTTGTCAAACATAATTCATTGTACAGCAGTGGATCTACTCCTGCACTCTCTTTTTGGGATATTGACCTACCTGCCCATCCTGTTCCCCCTAGGCTTAGTGCCTAGTATGACATGAGAATGAGCTTAGAAACTGCACACTCCTCTGCCATTTCTCCAAGTCATCACCTTCCTTTTCTTCTTTATAATTTGGTACAGTACAGCCTTCAGTGTCAAAATTTCTTAATGATATATATGCTCAAATACAAAGTTATCCCTGAATGAAGATTTTATTATAGGATACAGGCCAAAAAAGAAAACAGTATGAAAGTCAGTCTGAATTCACTATGAACACAGCACTAAACTCAATCAATACCTTTGTGCCCTCTGGTGGCAGGAAATAGTAGGAACCTACCAATTAAGAAAGAAAACAAACACTATCACAAATATGATTAATACATCAATAATATGACTTATATTTCCATGAAATCCTGATCCTGTCTCTGCCTCTCTTGTCATTTTTTTCAACTCTTCTAATACAAAAACTTTTCATTAAAAGCCATGCAGACAGAGATGGTCAAGTGTGACAACCTTCATTCAATCCCTAGAAAATACTTAAAATGCAAGGAGAGAACAGACTTCACATATGTTGTTGTCCTATCTGTACATGCACACCGAACACAAACACAATAAAGACAACAACGATGATGATGATGATGATGATGATGGTAATAAATGAAGCAGGACTAAATGAGCTCAATTGATAGAGTGCTTGCCTACTGCACACAGTGCTCTGGGCTTGATGACCTGTAGCGCTGTGAGAGTGAAATCTACTCCGGAAGGGAAGGCAGGAAGATCAGAAGGTGAAGGTCATCCTTGCTACTTAGCAAATTCAAGTCTAGTTTAGACTACTCGCAACAAAGGAGGAAGGGAGGGAGGGGAGTAGGAGACAGAAGGAGGAATCTGAGTAGAAGGGCAGAGAACAGAGAAGAGGTGAGGCTGGCCGGGGCTGCTGGCTGTGATGACTCTCCCAGTCCTTGAGTCCTTGGCTGAGATACTACAGGAGCAAGAGCCCAAGTTAGGGACAGCTAGGCTACACGGTGAGTTATAGGCCAGCCAGGACTCACTGCTAAACCCTGTCTCAGGAAAAAAAAAAAAAGGAAGAAAAATTGTTGTGTTTTAATCCAATGTAAATAGAGTAAAACAGAAAACCAGTTATAAAGACAAAACAACATTTGGATACATTCCAAAATACAAAAGAAATGAAATGAAGAAAAAGAAAGAAAAGAAATGAAGCCAGTGTTCAAAGGAACAGCAACAAGATTTTAGACAATTAAGAAAAATTATAAATGAAGTGGTTTTAAAATATGTAGTCTTTATAAATTGTGAAGATATAACTAATAATATACGTGTATACAATGTAATATACAATGTATAATATATATACAGAGATCAACAAAGATTACTGTTGTTGGAGTGAGGGTGAGTAGGGAAAGACAATTTATAGAGCTATATATTTTAAATATATATAATAAATAGCCTTTAAAATTGAAGGTCGCTCTTAAGAAGTCAAATAGTAAGTGTATGCTTCCACACGAACAACAAACATAGGTGTCACGTGAGTAGTCCTTTGCACAGAGCAGTGTGTTCTAACAGTTGATTATAATTAACTAACCTTTGTTAGGTCCCTCAGGGCACACAGCCACACTGCAACACTCTCAAACCCACAGAAAGAAGGATACAATAAATTTTATTATCAATGTTTCTCTACATTTTAATCCTCTGAATTATACCCTAAAGTCTCCCTTGGATGCTCCAAATGTCTGCTTTCTGCACAATGGGCTCAGGCAGGTTCTAGCCCCTTTCGTATCATCATTCCTATGGTATTTCATAAACGTCCAGTGGATCATATCATCTCTCTCCTCTCAGGAGCCTTATTCTTCGTCATTAAGTTTGTTTTCATGTTGGTATTCTCACCAACCCTTCCCGTCTCTATATCACGTTTATTTATTTTAGAGGCAGGCTCTCACTCGGTAGCCGAAGCCACACTTAAACTCTGACCCTCCTGCCCTGAGTTTCCCGTGCTGAGATTATAGGCTCGCACCCTTGTGCTCATTCCTATTCTGAAGGAACCAGTCTGTCTCCTCACTAATCTTCAAACTGCCTCATCTTTGGTTTCTCGTTTTTTAAATCTATTATTCCAGTCACTTGGGTTTCAGATAGGAGTCAGTGCTACACTTTCTTCTCCTAAAAGTGTATTTATTTTCTTTTATTAAAAAAAAAAAGTACAGCTGCAAAATGTGTTCTGCTTTTTTGAGGGAAGCAGGGAGCAGTACTGGGGATTCAACCTGGAGCTCTGCGTGTAATAGGCAAGTGCTCTACTACTGTGCTACATCTCTAGCCCTACATGTTCCATTTCTTTTGACATTACCTTTGGGTAAATTGAACAGAGCACAGGAGTCTAAGACGACTCTGATCTCTGGCAATCTGCACCCAGCTGGTGGGGAGTAATGGTGCAGCTAGCTAGCTAGGACTGCAGACACTGCTCAGTTCCCCTTGTCTCCAGACTTTTGCACACCATTTCCTCAGTGGGAAATAAAAATGCCTTCCTGTGTTCTACTTACTTTCTACCTTCTTTCTCTTGTGCTGCCTAAGAGCATGGTGCTCTTACATGAAGCTCTGACAGCTGGAATTACTGCCTTGTGACTTACAGGCCATGCTCCTTCATGCTAGTATCTGTTACTTGAAGAATCTATTGGGAGACTTCCAAAATCATAAGCAGATTTTATACTTATATTTCTTTTTATTTACACTACCTTACCCAAAATTTCACAGGATAACTGTGTGCTGCTTTCACCCTAGAAATCCGTAAGGATCCCGTAAGAAAGCTTTGAGGACAAACAGCCATTTTCATGGCTATCCATGACTTGAATATACTCAAGTCTTCATTTCTATCTCACTCCTACAACAAAAATACTGCTCCAACCTACAGAGTATTCACATTCTAGCCCAAGCTGGCCTGGGGTTCACTAGGTGTCCCAAGCATGCTTCAAACTCACAGCAATCTTCCCGCCTTCACCTTTTTAGCAGTTATTTCTCTTATTGCTGAAATAAAATACCCAACAAAAGCAACTTAAGGAAGGGTGAGTTTACTTGAGTTCACAGTTCAGGGGTATAGTCTTTATGGTATAGGAAAGTCGGGGTAGCAGGAACCTGAGGCAGCTGGTCACACTCTCTCAGGAAGCAGAGAGCAGCAGAAACTATTGTGCATTTCATAGCCTATGTGCCACCTACTCACAGTTAAGGTAAATCTTCCCATCTTGGTTAACCTAACCTAAATAATCCCTTACACGCATACCCAGTGGCTTAGATAATTTAGATGAACCACCACAGACATACCTTCTAGGTCAATGATTTTCAACCTGTGGGTTGTGACCTCTTTGGGAGTTGAATGACCCTTTATAGGAGTTACATATCAGATGTCCTGCATGTCAGATATTTACATTCCAATTCATAACTATAGCAGAATTACAGTTATGAAGTTAACAACAACAGTAATTTTATGGTTGGGGGTCACTACAAAATGAGGATATATTAAAGGATTGAAGCATAAGGAAGGTTGCAAACCACTGTTCTAGGTGATCCTATCAAGTTGATTAACCATCACAGCCTCTTAAGTGCTGGGAATACAGATATGAGCCACCAAACCTGGCTCTGCTTTTAGCAAATTCTATGCTAAAAGAATATGTACCTTCTTGGTATATTTTATGCTCTTGCAAAGCCTTATTTTAAGCTGAAAGCAACTGAACAAAGCAGGATAGGCTGAGTTTTCTATGTTCCTCCCCACTACCTAAGAACAAAATATAAAGTCCCTTTTAAAAAGTACCCCCCATCCCTGTCTCTTGCCAGGATGAGGAGAGAACAGTCTCAGTGTAGACACGAGGACACTAACAAAAGAGGGTACACAAGCAAACCACACTATCTAGCCCTCATCTACCAGCGGTTTCCACATCTGTCTTCTCACAGTACCCACTCAGCCTTGTAGCTCTAAGGCTTTTCTTTTATCTTGTCACTTGGCTACAAATATACTGGTTGGTATTAAACTGTGCTGTAAGTCTGAATTCTAACTACCCTGTTCAGTTATTCACCTCTTAATGTACATAGCATGTGCGTATTAAAGACCCACTGCTTGTTAATAATCTTTTATTTGCTTCTCTTTCATTAATATCTTTTTGTTTGTTTGTTTGTTTTTTTGAGACAGGGTTTCTCTGTATAGCCCTGGCTGTCCTGGAACTCACTCTGTAGACCAGGCTGGCCTCGAACTCAGAAATCCGCCTGCCTCTGCCTCCCGAGTGCTGGTATTAAAGGCGTGCACCACCACGCCCGGCTCATTAATATCTTCTATTGCTATAAGTTACAGGCCAAGCAAGTGAACCTGAGATGGGCAGAGAAGGTTTCCTTCCCTACACTATCTGAAAGTGTAACAGTATAAAGTATTAAGCATGCAGAACTGTCTTCCCACTGGAACAACTGACTATGTGGGCTAGCACCTGCTAGATCATTTTCTTGGCTAAATGTTGTGAACTGCCACACAAAGGAAGTGAAAGCAGACACAAGTGATGAAGCAACAGAGGAAAAAAAAAACATCTAGTTTGTACTATATCTCAGAAATGGGAGGGGAAATTTTCATCCAATTTCCTGCTAACATCTAAGAAAGTTCTTACCAAGCCACACTTAAATTTTAATAAAAATTAACCCAATGACCAAGAGTTAATTAGGTTATGTTAAGGGTTCACTAGGGGTTGGCAGAGGAGCTCAACAGAAACTGGAGGAGCCAAACAAGCAACACTGGAGAAGTCAATTAGCAAATTCCTAACATAGGCCGAATAGCAAGAAGCGTGTAAGAAAAGAACATGGGTATTTTCAAACATGGAAGAACTCAAAACTCAGCTCTCTTTTACCCTCCACAAAAAATCATGATTGAAGTACAGGAGGATAAGCTTTAGCAATTTTAAGGAGAAAAATAACAAAAAGAAGAAGAGGGGGGTGAGAAAATAGGAGACTCAAAAGACAAAATAGTGAAATCAAGTCACCGGATGGTGTGGATTCGAATAGCTGCACAGAAGAGGTGCAGACAGGACCTGAGGCCACTAAAAGAAACAGGCAAGGGTTGTTACCAGTCCTTTCTACCACAAACCCGCTGCAAAGTTTAGGGGTTTCATTTTTGTGCTTACAAAAAGGATCAAACATCCTCCTGCCGCTACTTCTCAAGTGGCTGCCAGATGTTCAAATATCTATTCTGTTTTAAAGGACCCTTCCTATGTATAGAGAAAGATGTTTTTCTGACATTCCTGGTGCACATGCAGTCACTGTGAAGAGCTGTTTGGGTATCACTCTTGCAACCTTAAAACTTTAGGTAGTTTTTGACCTAATGATTTCACCTTTAGGATTCACCCCATTGATATACCAAATATATGTTCTAAAAGCATGCCATGTGTTTTAGGTCTCTGCCACCATTGTTTGTTCGTTGTGACTGTAAATTACTGACTAAGCAGTTACTTGTCACTCAGGAAGTACTTTCAACACCAATATGCACAATGTAAGCCTTTGAGCCCCCAAAATATAAATTTCTTAAGTATCACCATTCCTTTTTGGGTTTCCTGGTTCTAAAAGATAGCTTATAACAGTTATTTTACCCCAAATAGTGACAAGGTTCCAACATGCAAAAGAATAAGACACATTAGATGTATCTCTGAACAGCTGAAACGGGGGTTTTGTGTGTGTGTGTGTGTGTGTGTGTGTGTGTGTGTGTGTGTGTAAGGACTGAAACAGCCAGCTAATGGAGAGCCAAGGCGAGAACCATTCTTTGTTCTCAATTTGGCCCCTTCTACTTCTCCACATTTACCTTCCCCTAGGGAGGGAGGTAGCACACAAGCACCCACTGGTTTACTCAATGTTAGCTATATTTTGTTGACATGGCAACAGAGATACACATAAAGGAAGGCACAAAAAGAGTTATTTGCTTATAAATGGTTCAAAATCTTCCCATTCAGGAGAAAAGACTTTAAATAAGCACACAAGAATTTGATAAAGACTAGATAGAGGAGAATTTTCTAGTACAAAGCTAAGAGAGGAACCAGGCACTGCTGTGTGCTGTTGTGCCTCTCACTTCCGTAGCTTGTTGCTGAGTGGTCCCAAATTACAGAACTGAGTAATGGTTTCAATTATGTTTCTGAAAGAGTTCACACCTTCAGATCTCAAACTAACAGGGCTATTTCAACATTCTGGCTTTTATAAACTAGTGCCAAGAGGAAGTTTCAGGGATCAAGAGTGAATACACCCAAGCTAAGAAATATGTCTTTAAAACATAACTAGAAACATAGTATGAAGGGGGCTATTTTAAGCTCCCCACCATACTGTTATAAAATGAATATCCTTTAAAAAAAACTTTAAGCACATACACATACACACACATATACATAGGCACACACACATAAACACACAGACATACTCATATAGATACATAGATATATATACACAGATACACACAAGCACAGACACCCATGCACAGAAACACATACACACAGATACAGAGACACACAGAGAGATACACAGGCATACACATAGCCCTCCTGAGATAGACATAGACATACATATACACACACACAGACACACAGACACACACACACGCACACAAACATGACACATGCAGAGAGGGTATAAGAAGAAAAGAGACACAGAGAAATTTAGCACTAAAAACAAAAACAAAGCCTTGAGTGCTAGCTCTTCCTTTTCTTTTGTTTTTTTGGAGACAGGGTCTCACTTTGTAATTCTAGCTGGCCTCAAAATTATACTGTAAACCAGGGCATCCTTGAACTCCCAGATATCTGCCTGCTTCTGTCCCCTAAATGCACAGGCACATGTGTAGGAAAAATACTCATACACATAAAAATAAGAAATTAAAAGAGCCCCATTATCTAAAAAAGTCTCAACTGCCATATATTAACCCGATTCTAAGTTTATATTATAAATAGTAATTGAACATACTAAGCCTTTTGTTTACCTATTCAGGATCAACTCAGGACTTTAGGTGTACTAATAACAAGTGAGCCATTTCCTCAGCCTCCAGTCTTGATTTTGAGTGAATCTAACTACATAGCTCAAAGGCTGGACTGGACTAGCTATACGGCACAAGCTGGTCTCAAAATCAAGATCCTTTTACCTCAGCCTCAAAAGTTCTGATTACAGATGAATACCACCATACACAGTCATAAATCTAAATATTTTTATTGCTATTCTTCTTGATGTGACCAGTTCTTATGTAGCCCAAACCAGCTTCTAATTTACTGTAACCAGGGATGACCTTCAACTTCTGACCCTCCTGCCTCCACCTCCCCAGTGCTGGGATTGTTTTATATGGTGCCAGAGATAGAACCCCCAGGGCTTTCTGTATACAAGGCAAGCATTTCTTGAGACAGGCTGGCTTCAAACTTGCTGTGTAACCAACGATGGCTGACCTATAATTTCTGATCCTCCTAAGCCCATCTCCCAAGTGCTATGTTATAGAAGTGCACAATCACACCAGGTCTTATGTGGTGCAGGGGTTTGAACAACACACTCTACCAACTAAGCTGTAGCCTTAGCACCTTTTTATCTTTGTGTGAGAAAAGCAGCCTGTGTAGCCCAGACTGGACTAGTGAGTCTCTTGCTTCCATGTTATAGCTTGCGTATGAAATGTCCCCAGCCGGCTCATGTATTGCAGGTATGGATGTCAGCTGATGAACTTTTGGAAAGTGACCAGATCTTCTCTTCCTCCTCCTTTTTTAGTTGACTGTAGGCCAAGCTCAGGCTTTCAAGTTAGCGCAGCCTTCTAAGCCATAAAAAGTGACCTGGTCAATTACTCTTCATTAAACTCAGAATACCATCGCATTGTTGAGAAATGGTAAAATGGGGGAGATTTAGCTGAAGGAGTGGTCAGTGGGAGGGCGGCCTCTGGAGCTGTGTCTTACTTGTGGTCCTAGTAGCTTTTCTGCTTCCTGTTCCCCATTCTCAGTGAACGGCTTTGCCACTGATCCAGAAACAGAGCCAATGGGCTGAAATCTCAGACAGGGAGCCAAAATAATTAATTCTTCACGTTAAATTGTCCTCTTTTGTATTGTGGTCACAGCTATGCAAGAGGAAGTAAAATAAAATAAAATGAATTGGCAAGACAAGTGTGTACCACCATACTTGGCTTATTTCTTTAAATTCCAAGAAGTAGAATTCTAAGAGAAAAGAAATAATATTCTATATTGCCAATGTGCGTACCAGAAAAGTACCAACTTATATTCTCATCATCATGAATAAAAACTGCTCATCTCTATATTCCTTTGTCTACATAGGATTTTATAGATTTTAGAAATATTCATGTCTTGAGAGGCTGGAGAGTTGGCTCTGTGGCTAAGAGCACTGGCTGCTCTTCTAGAGGACTTGGGTTCAATTCCCAGAACCCACGCTGGCTCCGGATTCAAGGGAACCTCTATAGGCACTGGGTATGCACACTGTGTGTGTGTGTGTATATATATATATATATATATATATATATATAGAGAGAGAGAGAGAGAGAGAGAGAGAGAGAGAGAGAGAGAGGCAAAACATTCATACCCATAAAACAAAATTTTAAAAACTTCAAAACTTTAAACAGGATTCTAACAAGTGCAAGAAGAAGGGGTTTCCCCGCTCTTGCTCATCTCCTATTTGGAGGTTAACTTTTATGATTCAGTTATGAAGTCTGGATTTTATACTATTACTAATGACTCCTTTCAACGTTTTCATGATCTTACTTTTAAAATATGTTATTCAATATGAAGAAAAAAGAAACACATGATAATTTTCCTGTCATATCTCAAACTACAGTAATTATGGCCAATGAGTGATACACATTTACTTAACGTGGAAAAGCTATCAAACACACACACACACACACACACACACACACACACAGAGAGAGAGAGAGAGAGAGAGAGAGAGAGAGAGAGAGAGTCCTCTACTCTGTTGTAAAAGTATACTAGAACATTGGTTCTCAACCTTCCTAACGCCGCAACTCTTTACTACAGTTCCTCCTGTGGTGGTGACCCTCAACCATAACATTATTTTCACTGCTACTTCATAACTATAATTCTGCTGTTATAAGTCATAATGTAAATATCCGTGTTTCCCAATACTCTTAGGTGATCCTGTGAAAGGGTTGTTTGGCCCCTGAGGAGACTGCAATCCACAGGTTGAGAACCACTGATCTAGAAAACCACACAAGACTGTATAAATCATGCCTTGGCAGGGGTAGTATTCCTTACCCACAATGCTTTCACAGGGCTAGTCTAAGAGCATCAGAAAACACAGACATTTACATTATGACTTATAACAACAGCAAAATCACACAGTTATGAAGTAGCAATTAAAACAATTTTATGGTTGGAGAATCACCACTAAGTGAGAAAGTGGGTCACAGCACTAGGAACATTGAGAACCACTGCTCTACAGGATTCCAAAGAACAGGCAAGCTCTGCTTGGGGACTCTGTGTGAGCCTATCCGGAATTTTTCTCAACTGAACCTTGTGGGAACATCTCCAATCCACTCTCACCTCTGTAAGAGATAAGACAATCTCACAGGCAAGTGGTTTACATCACATTCTGAAAACTCACACTGCTACTTCTGGCTTCTTTCACCCTTATTGTTCTGTTTTGGTTTGGTTTGGTTTGGTTTTTTTGGTTTTTCGAGACAGGGTTTCTCTGTATAGTCCTGGCTGTCCTGGAACTCACTTTGTAGACCAGGCTGGCCTCAAACTCAGAAATCTGCCTGCCTCTGCCTCCCGAGTGCTGGGATTAAAGGCCTGTGCCACCACGCCCGGCTGACCCTTATTGTTCTTAGATGCTAAACCAATTCATCTTGCAACACAGTCTGTCTTGACACTTGACACTTAGAGGATCCACACTGATAGGGGTACATAATTTGGTACAATGAGAAAAGACTCAGATGCTTGTTCAAATGGGACCCGACACCATGTTCTTAATGCCTGACTGTCTTTAGAGCTGCAACATAGCTCCTTATAAACAAGGTAGTTAGAAATCATGGCGTCTAGAAATGAAAAAAAAAAAAAATCAAGAGTTGTTTTTGTCATTTTGTTTGGTTTTGTTTTGCTTTGTAAAAGTATATTGTGGGTTTCCTTGGTTTTAAATACAAGGATATTTGCCTGAACTTATCTTTGAATTAATAATCACAATTTTCATTGCTGTATCTTATTTATTTATTATTATTTTATGTGTATGAATGTTTTGCCTGCATGTAAGTATACCACATGTATGCAGTACCCTTGGAGGCCAGAAGAGGATGTCAGATCCCCCTGGAACTAGAGTTACAGGGGTTGTAATCTGTAGAGACCTGGGAGGTGAGAGACTCTCGGGACTCAAAAGGAAGGGCCTTACTTGAAGAATCCACCTCCAGTAGAAAAACAGGGCATAAGTGGAGGGATGGGGTTGACATCCCACAGTCAAAAACTCTGACCCGGAATTGTTGCTGTCTTAAAGAACTGCAGGGACAAAAATGGAGAAGAGACTGAGGGAAAGGAGGTCCAATGACCCACCCAACTTGAGATCCATCTCGAGGGGAGGCTCCAAAGCCTGACACTATTACTGATGCTATGGTATGCTTACAGACAGGAACCTAGCATGGCTGCCCTCCAAGAGGCCCAGCAAGCAACTGACTGAGACAGGCAGATTCTTACACTCAGTGGACAGAAGTCAGGAACCCCTGTGGTTGAATTAGGGAAAGGATGGAAGAAGTTGAGGAGGAGGGCAACTCTAGAGGAAGACCAGTGGTCTTAGCTAATCTGGACTCCCGCGATCTCTCAGACACTGAGCCACCAACCAGGCAACATACACCAGCTGGTCTGAGGCCACAACACTTATATAGCAGAGGACTGCCAGGTCTGGACTCGCAGAGAGAGAGAGAGACTTGAGGCCCCAGGGAATAGGGAAGTCTGGCAGGGTGGGGTGAGATGGGATAGGGTAAGGTGGGGACATCCTCTAGGAAAAAGGGGAGGAGAAATGGGATAAGGAACTGTCAGAGGGTGGACTGGGAGGGGGATAGCAACTGAACTGTAAAAAAAAAGATTAAAGATAACTTAAAACAAACAAGCAAACAAAAAAATTGTGCTTGGAACTAGATCTGAGACCTTTGTGAGGGGCCAATGCTCTTAGTCACTGAGCCATCTCTCCACTCCTTTGTCCCATCCTCAATTGAGAAATAACAGAGATAACAGGCCAGCAATCAAGGCAATAGCACCTCTGTCTGTCATGTAAAACACCCTGGAAAATGTTATCAGCTCAAGGTTTCTTCATCACTATTAACAAGGAACAACTTCACCTAAATATACATGCTAGGTCACCTCAATAAAGGCAATAATCATTTAAATAGAACCCATTTCCTTTCTTTAAAAGTTTATATTTGGCCTATTCCTACTACTATTACAAATTTCTTTATGAAATTCATTAAAGTTCTTTAACTACTGAAACACACTCAAAGGCATAGCGCCTGTAATGACCTACCTTACCAGTGGTTTTATTTCAGACCCTCAAGAACCATGTGCTTTGTTGTATATGATGTTCAATATAATATTTATAAATATTAAACTGAACGGTTATAGTTTACTTTCTAGTAAAACTCTGTTCATGAGACCAAAATATTTCTCAACCATTTCTGCGGAGAAAGCAGTTCATCTAACAGGAAGCCTTACAGCGTTCACACTGTAAAGTGTCCAAAGAGGCAAGGCAGCAGGATTATCAACAACAATGACATGGAGCACTTCTTTTGGAGAAAGATTCATTTACCTGCCCTGAGTTTCATCTTCTTGTAAAGTTCTATAAGCCAGATACGGTGGTGCACACCTTTAACCCCAGCAGTTGGGAGGCTGAGGCAGGGGCATCTCTACAAGTTCAAGAACAGAATGATCTACCATAGTGAGTTCTAGGCCAGCCACATCTGCATAGTGAGACCCTGTATCAACAACAACAAAAAAGTCTTGGCTAAATACTGTTTCTCCTGCACTGATGTTAACATTCCAGATATTTGAGAGTGTCCTCTCCTGCATCTTAAGAACAGCAGGAGTTCAGTCAACACTGTGTACTTCAATTTCTAACCTCCCCTTCCTTCTGCACTGCAGCTGCTCTTAGAGCCGTCACCTTCTGCCTCTATCATGCAGACACAGTGCTAAATGTAATATTCCCAGTGGGCTCCTGCTGGCTCCCTAACCTGTGACACAATTGTTCTTTGTTAGCTGCTCAGAATAGTACTAGCTTTTCTTGGACTGCCAGATCACATTTCAAGCTCAAACCAAGTTTACCTACCATTACTGTCTCGCCCTCTGGGGTTTCACTTATCTATTTATTTTTCTCCTGTCAGATCTCTTGTATCTCCTCTTCAAACTCTGAAACAAAGACAGAATTATGTTCCAATGCTAATTTTCCAGACAGACTACTATTCTGCATGTCTTAGGCTGCAAGAACTTAAATAGCTTGCTGATACCTTTCATTGGTGACAGGTGTTTCCCCCTCTTATTAGACTGCTACCTAAGATATTTCCTTACTAAAACTTCCTTCAAACTTATCTCCTTCTTCCATAACTATACCACAATAGACAATATTAACCTTCACAGTTCCTTTAGTTTAATAAACTTATTAAATACCCTCAGATGACTCACAATTTTATCTGAAAGACTTTTTTGATTTATTACATTTTATTTAGAGTGTGCATGTTTATGGGAGGGGCATGTGGAGATTACAAAACAACCTGTAGGACTCAGTTCTCTCCTTGCAGCTTGTGAATCCCAGGGATAGAACTTGGCTCACTGGTGTTGGTGGCAATGTACCTTTATGCATGGAACCAACTTACTGGCCAGAGACATAAATATGTATTTACAACATGGTGTAATAATGAATAGAAAATATACCACAGTAGGGAATGGGAGTGACTCTCAAAATGGATAGAAACTGATGGAATCCAGAAGAGGAAGAATGTTGCAATAAATCTCCAGAGGACATTTCAAGTCAGGGAGAGATTCCAGAGTAAAGGCAAAGAATGTTGACCAGTACACTTGGGGACATGTGACATAATGCCATCGAAGCACAAGGGCAAGGCCAGGAGACATGGCAGGATCTTAATGCTGGAGATTGGGAAAGATTCAAAAATGTCTTGAATCCCAAGGTAATGTGTAAATGAGGGTGTGTCAAAGGACAGGATTAAAGGAAGAGATGTAAATTAAACATAGAGAAGGGTCTGAGAGGAACAAAGGCGAAGGGAGATGCTGGCCAGGTAAGCCACATGGTCAGGAAGAGTGCTGCCAATTAAACTGACATCCCAATTTCAGAGATATTAAAATTGCAAAAACACAAACATTCCTTAAAATGAATTATGTTGCTTTAACTCTGATGACAACTGATCTTTCTTTCAGTGTGTGAAAGGCAAAAGACAACTTCCATGCACCAGTTTTCTTTCCACTGTGGGTTCTGAGGGTCACATTCAAGACAAACACCCGTATACTCACAAAGCCATCTTCCTGACCCCAGTCAGTGACTCTTTAGCTGCTTCATTAGTTTTTATGGATGGGTATTTTGGCTGCACGTTTGTCTGTGCACCGTGAATGCCTGGTGCCCTTAGTGAGAAGAGGATTCTGAATTTCCTTGGAAATGGAGTTATGAAATGCTTCCAACTGCCATGTGGGTGCTGGGAATCAAACTGGGTCATCTCAGAGAACAGCCAGTGCTCCTAACTTCTGAGCCATCTCTCCAGACTCTGGATTTTTTTTCTTATAATATTTATTTTTTTTATAACTTGAAAACTAAGTTTCTGTGTATGTATCTGTGGAGGAAGGGGAAAAGGACAAGAGAGGAAAGATGATGGTATAGGTTTGATCTTCTTTTTTCTTTTTTTTTAATAGCTGAAAAATACAAAAGAATACTGTATCTGGCACAAGGTAGTTATGGCAAACCCAAATATCAGATTCCATAAATAAAGGTATTTTTAAAATAGAGTTACACTTAGAATTTGTGTATTATACCTATGGCTACATTTGTATGACACTAGTTGAAACAGCTACGATGAAAACCACATAGTCTAAAATGTAAAATAATTTTGCTAACCCGTGACCAAAGTCAGTTTGGTCCGTTTAATTTTGAGAAGATCTTATATGACTCTGGCTATCTTTAAACTCACTGTGGCCGGGCGTGGTGGCGCACGCCTTTAATCCCAGCACTCGGGAGGCAGAGGCAGGCGGATTTCTGAGTTCGAGGCCAGCCTGGTCTACAAAGTGAGTTCCAGGACAGCCAGGACTATACAGAGAAACCCTGTCTCGAAAAAACAAAAAAACAAAAAACAAAAAAACCTAAACTCACTGTGTAGCTGAATGCAAGCTTCTATTTCCTGCCTCTACCTCTGGAGTGCTAGAATTACAGGTTCATGCCATCATGCCTGGCTAGTCCCTTGCTCTTCAAACTGTGTTATTTGGTAATGATAATAATGGCAATCCTTTCTAAGAAAGCATAAGAAATTAGACCAACAGCACATTGGGAAATGATGCCCTTAGTCAAATAGAAGTGATAACCTTTAAGTCATTTAATATATAAATTAGACTTACTTAACAAATACTAAACACAAACGAGGCACTTAACAGAGTTCAGCTTTTTGGTTTATTTCTTCAAGCCCTTTGCACTGCTCTCTCTGCAATTATTGGTCTACAACTTCTAGGAAAAGCGACATAAAGGTATGATACTTAATCACAGAGAGCCTGGCTGAACAACTGTCAAGCACTGAAGGGAAAAAGTGGGGAAAGCATGTACCCGAATAAAACAGCACGTCGTCTGTGACCAGTAGATGGAGACAGCTCCTAACCAAACCAGAGTGGTGGAATCAGCTAGACTAGTAGAAATGTAACCTGTACTATGATCCTTTTCTTGAAATATTTAGTTAAATAATAGAACAAAATGGTTTCTTCCTTCTACTACTTCACAAAAACATTAAAAAGAAAATACCTTAGATTTCCTAAATCAGAACTCACCAAGAGACAATAAGGGTGTTTTATTGGTAAACTCTCTCCATTCCCTTTAGAAAGAGAGTGAGAAAAAGTGAGAAAAGGTTTTTTTCTTCTCTTGCCATTAGGAATGGATTCTAACCATATTCTTTCAATGAGATTAACATCTTTCCTATCAAATCAAAACTAAAGGCTGTCTTCTTATCTCTATTTAATTATGTATTGGAAATGACCAAATACTAAACATCTTCCTTATTTTTCTCATCTTTTAAAAAAAGTAAAGGCATGCCACACCTGTAGCACAAGGCCAGAATTAGAGGCCAGCCTAGAAAACAGAGGAAGATCCCATCCCAAAAATAAACTAAATACATTAAAAGGGGGGGAGGGATAGGAGGGAGAAAGAAAAGGAAGGAGAAAGGGAAGAAAGAAAAGAGGAAGGGTGGAGGTTTAATTCATTGTAAATGATAAGAATGGGATCCTTTCTGAGATTCTTGTTGTTGTCATTGTTTTTAGGGTTTTTGTTTGCTTGTCTGTTTCTTTTTTGGGGTGGGAGGGAGGACAAGGTTTCACTATGCCAATCTGGCTGTCCTGGAACTCTCTCTATAGACTAGGCTGGCCTTGAACTCACAGAGATTGGCCTGTCTCTACCTCCTAAGTGTTGAGATTACAGGCATGCAACACCACTTCTAACTTAACTTCTGAGCCCACTCGGCTGAGAGCTCCCCAGCAGTTTCTAGCATAGTCGTAAGTGGAAGCCAAGGCAAGAGCACTCTCAACCTCCTTCCTCAACATCCCTCCTCTCCCCCCCCCCCCCCCACTGCTGTCACACCAGCACCTCATGGTCCAGAGCAGCGCACTAGCTTCCAAAGCACCACACTGGGCCTTCTGTTTTGAGGGCTTACCTACTCCAACTTTTTTCTGTCCCTCTAATTTTAGTAGCACACACAACTCAGGTGGGTTTTAAGATCAAGTATAGTAAGTGCGAAGGATTCACAGGCAGCTCTCGACACCATCACGACCAACGGTACACATACACATATAAAGTATAACTGGAAAACAACCAACTGCACTCCGGCAGCCCCTCTCCTAGCAGCTGCTATCATCCTAGCTTTACACGCTCGCTGGCCCTTGCCTTGTACATCCCCAACCACCTCACCTACAGTCAGGCTTTGTGAGGAGGATGCAACAGGCACTATAGGTGAGAAAGATGGGAAACATCTTTGGTTGGGTTGGTTTTTTGAGACAGGGTTTCTCTGTATACCCCTGACTGTCCTGGAACTCACTCTGTAGACCAGGCTGGCCTCAAACTCAGAAATCCTCCTGCCTCTGCCTCAGAAGTGCTGGGATTAAAGGCATGCACCACCACGCCCAGCTCTGAACATTCCTTTAAATCACTTAGTAATACAATGCCTGGAACTTTTTCAGTGAAATTGAGGTGTAAGACTGTTTTCCTTTCCATGGTAATAAGTCCCAGACATTTTTTTTTTCTTTTTTGATCAATTGAACAAGCTATTCTAGAGAGCCAAAATATTTAAATCCAGTGAAAGCCAACATACAGTCGAGAGTAATTTTATCTGTCTTTCCATGTTCTAACTTTATGAGACATAATCTGAGGGGGAAAGTCTGTGACTGGTGGTATAACAATGGTGCTAAGGCCATGGTTGCTCACAAAGATTAAACCTCCAACTAAAGAGCATGCAGGGGCTAGACCTAGGTACTATACATGTATAGCAGTTGTGCAGCTTGGTCTTCATGTGGGTCCCCTAACAACTGGAGAGGGGTGGGGGTGGGGGGGTAGAGGGAGGGCTATCTGACTCTGTTGCTTGCCTTTGGATCCCCTTCTCCTAGCTGAGATACCTTGTCTGGCCTCAATGGGAGAGGATGCACCTAGTCCTGGGGCAACTTGATGTGCCAGGGTGAGTTGGTACCCATGGGGGGCTTCCCCTTCTTGGAGGAGAAGAGAAGGAAGTAATGAGGAGGAGTATGTGAGGGTGGGACTAGAAAAAGAGGACATGGGCTGATTGAGATGTAAAGTGAATTTTAAAAATGGTGCTAAGGAATATGGTGATTTCTCATTGCTTCCCTGACACAGCCTCTCTTCTCTACTCATTACAGCCTTCATTTTTCTAAGTACAGTGATAAAATTCTATTTATTTATTTTTGTTTTATTTACCCTTTTTGGAAAGAAGGCCCATTGCCTAACATGGCCTTGACCTTGAGATTCTCTTGCCTTGGCTTTCTGTGGCTGCATACAATGCAAACCACTAAAAAGGGTCTTAAGTAACTATTTTAGGATAATCAGACCTTTTTCCTTGGTGCTTCTGATGTTTTGTTGTTGGTGCTATTGTTTATGTATGTTTGTGTGTGTGCGTGTGTTTGTATGGTGCCTTAAGTGTGAGGGGGCACCTACCCCAACATGAGCAGGATGTCAAATATTTTCCCCATCATCCTAGACCCTACTGCCTTGACATAGGGTCTCTCAATGAACTGGATGCTCACTGTTTTAGGTTAGGCTAACTGGTTGGCTCTAAGGTTCTGCCTGTTTCTGCCCCACAATGCCAGGAAGGGTTATAGGCATATGCAGCCATGCCCCAGCTTTCTATGTGAAAACTCATGGTCCTCTTGCCTACAGAGCAAGCACTCTGACTAAGCCATATCCTCAGGCCTAACTTGTTTTTTTCCTCTTGAGACAGGGTCACACTGTGTGAGCCACGCAGGCCTCAAATCCACTGTAATCAACCTTCCTCAGCCTCCTGCAAGCTAAGAGTTAAGATTTGCACCATGATGCCAGGCTAATCAATAACCATTTAAAAAGAATCACAAGGGATTTGCATTGCATGAAACTCCTAGCAAAGCCAGCCATTGTTTGTGAAAGGAATGAAGCAAGATCAGCCTAATCAAAGACAACGTTGAGTTTCACCAGGGTATAGGGGGCCTCTCCAGCATGCCTTCATTTTTAAGGTAATAATGGAAATACTGTAATTTTTTTTTTAAAGCAGGGTCTCACTATAAACCATTTGCTGGGCTGGAATTTTTCTACATATATCAGGCTGGCTTTGAACCAACAGAGATCCAATTGCCTCTGTTTCCCCAGAGCTGAAATTATAGGTAGGTCTGGTATATCTGGTCTGTGACTAATTTCTATTCATATTTATATACTAACTGTATTCCCACTGTATACTGTGTGTTTACCTTTCGGTTAGCTTTATGTGTTTGTGACAGGGTCATGTTATGTAGTTGTGACTGGCCTGGAGCTACCATGTAGATGAGGCTGACCTGCAACCTGCAAGAATGTTCACACTTCTTGCCTGCTCACTACTGGGAATACAGGCTATACCACTATGCTCAACATGGTTTTCTCTTTCTGTACGGTGAAATAAAATCCTTGAGTCAGCTTATAAACTAAAACCTGAAGAAATATCAAGCACTGCCTACACAAAAGACTCATTATATAATCTATATAATTTCCCCTTCTGCCTACTTTTCAGCTTCGAAATCTAGGCTTCTCTTTAAGAAACTACGGAACTGGTGAGGAGCATTCCCTGAATTTACTTAGTTGTTCTGTTCTGTTCTCCAATCTAAAGACATGGACTGACTCAGATGCAGCATTTTTAAAGCTGCTGCTTTGCAATGTGCATCCCTCATAAAACCTTAATCACAGTGAATTTAGTTAAATCCTTGAAAACCAGATTGTACTGGCTTCACACAGCAAGTCTGGCTGCTTGGCTTAAATTCCCCAGGGACAAGAGAGAAGCTCTACTCTATTATGAAACCAGCTTGCCTAATCCAATTCCCTTTCAGGGAAAGAGGTCAAGGAGAATAACTGCTGTGCCGTTTTTTCAATGCTTCCTTCCAAGAAATGACTGTGATTGACAGATGCTATTTCTTTGAGTTTCAATGGCATACTGCCAAGATCAACTTAGTGTTTCTTGGTTATAAGAACAATATCACTCACCAAGCCACATGATGTGTCATAATCATAATTTTTTACATTAGTAAATTTTTTAAGTTTCAAAGCTCACACACACATGTACCATTAGAAACTTGAACATATGTGATCTTCATTTACAGACTTGGAAACTACAACATACGACTTATCACACGTAAGTTGACAGGTTTACACTCTAACTTAGCTGACCTAAGTCCTATGAAGTGCAATCTTCTTAGTATGCCTACTTATCCCATTAACTGCCTTGTCGTACTGAAACACTAACAGAAAGTTACCCTGTTCCATTTAACAGCTACAGCAATATAACAGACAGAGACACATTCGGTATAATAGAAAGAATGAGACTTGGAGACAGAGATGTCTTCAAATCATAGTCTTGCCACTTAAGATTTGAGACAGGCATGTGTCCTTATTACATGTTGGAGCATCTTCTGGGTATATGCCCAGGAATGGTACAGCTAGGTCCTCAGGTAATACTATGTCCAATTTTCTGAGGAACTCCCAAATTAAAAACAATGAATTCATCACATTCTTAGGCAAATGGATGGAACTAGAATATATCATCCTGTGTGAGGTAACCCAATCACAAAAGAACACACATGGTATACACTCACTGATAAGTGGATATTAGCCCAGAAGCTCAGAATACCCAAGATACAACTCACAGACCAAATGAAGCTCAAGAAGAAGGAAGACCAAAGTATGAATACTTCAAGTCTTTCTTAGAAGGGGGAACAAAATACCCATGGGAGGAGATACAGAGACAAAGTATGGTGCAGAGACTGAAGAAAAGGCCATCTGGAGACTGTCCCACTTGGAGATTCACCCCAAATACAGTCACCAAACCCAACAACAAGTTGGATGCCAACAAGTACTTGCTGACAGGAGCCTGATACAGCTGTCTCTTGAGAGGCTCTGTCAGTGCCTGCCTGACAAATACAGAGGCGGATGCTCTCAGCCAACCACTAGACTGAACACAAGGTCTCCAATGGGGGAGCTAGAGAAAGGACTGAAGGAGCTGAAGGAGCTTGCAGCCCCATAGGAGGAACAACAGTGTGAACCAACCAGTACCCCCAGAGCTCCCAGGGACTAAACCACCAACCAAAGAGCACACATGGAAGGACCCATGGCTCCAGTTGCATATGTAGCAGAGGATGGCCTTGTTGGACATCAATGGGAAGAGAGGCCCTTTGCCCTGTGAAGGCTCCATGCCCCTGTGTAGAGGAATGCCAGGACAGGGAAGCGGGAGTGGGTGGGTTGGTGAGCAGGGGGAGGGGAGAGGGGATAGGAGGTTTTCAGAGAGAAAACCAGGAAAGGGGATAACATTTGAAATGTAAACAAAGAAAATATCTAATTAAAAAAAAAAGGGCAGGGGGAGGGACTTTTGGATAGCATTTGAAATGTAAATGAAGAAAATATCTAAGAAAAAAAAGAAAAATAAAAGGATGTGCAAAGTATTTGCATTAAAAAACAAAGATTTGAAACAGGCCAATTAACCCCAAATTTTTATGTATAAACCTGATAGGCCATCTACCTCATAGAATTCTAATAATTAAATAAGTTAACACACGTTAAAAGTGTAATGCATAAGTCACTAAAGTGTTAATTTTTTTCCCATGCCATGGTCCAAAACACACTACCACCCTCTAAAGAATCGTGATTTCAGTGACCTCTAAAAATTAAGGATTAGGGAAACTGGAGCACACTTTCCTGGCATCTCTCTCAGACATGTGGGGTTTGTTGGCTGCCAGTCTAAAGAGCAGCTTTTAGAGATGCAGTCAAACCAATTAAGTATAAAATAGAAAAAGGCAAATGTGTCCAAGTAAATAACATTTACCATGTGCACACAAAGTAATTGTTCTACCAACTGAACATCTATTTGAATTCAGCTAGAACAAACTATTCAGTTTCCCCCACACCCCCCAAAAAAGAATAAGTGAAATAACCATTCCTTTCTTACAAAATGACTGGGTAGATGCATACACTGTAGAATCATGTTAACTGAAGCGATCCTTCTCCATTACTAGCACACAACACAATACAGTCAAGACTTCTCATAAACAGCAAATGAGGAATCATACTGACAATGGCTTAGTTCCTAAAAGTGAATTAATATTATTAAATTAATTTTGAAGAAATCACATTGGAGTTACATCTCAATACCATATAAAAATTCACATGAAACCATTTCTTTTCTGGAATTAGAATAGCCAGGCTGAGCAATCCTACTACAAATAAGACCTGAAACCTCAAAGCCTTCTGGTCATTGACTACACTCAGTTTTCAGATTTTGGCCTGTAACTCACGAAATCAGGTTGGTACTGAACTCCACCCTCCTCCCTCTGCCTCTCACATGCTGGGACTAAGACATGTACCACCATGCCTTTATACTTGTGCTATGAGTGTGGCACATGTCTATTATTTCAGAATTCTGGAGGCTTAGAGAACCATGAGCTGGAGCCCAGTGTGGACTGCATAGCTCGGATGGGCTATCTCACAATAATCTGAGTCAAGCCAGGTGATTGTGGCACATGCCTTTAATCCCAGCACTAGGGAGGCAGAGGCGTAGGCAGATTTCTGAGTTCGAGGCCAGACTAGTCTACAGAGCAAGTTCCAGGACAGCCAGGGATACATAGAGAAACCCTGTTAAAAAGAGACGAACAAGCAAGCAAGCAAACAAACAAATAAATAAGTAAAACTAATCTGTTTCAAAAACAAAAATAACGTGTAGCTGCGGCTTGGTTTTTCTGTTTGGAAAGGTTTTATGTGCTCATAAACACTCTTCTCCCAGATCATCTCAATGCCATAGCCAGGCTCCAACAGCAGGTGAAGGCTGATACATACATTTCCAAGCAATTTATATTTGTTTTAACAGTATTTTCAACTTCTCAATCTGGAGAAATCAACAAAATATTACTTATTATAATAAATGTAATTGTATTTTTCTTATTTTTTAATTAATTTTCCTCAACCATTAAAACTTAGTTTTCTAGGGACTGGAGAGATACTGCATAGTTCAGCAGTAACACCACTGCTCTTCCCGAGGACCTGGGTTTGACCCCCAGAACCCACATGGAGCTCACAATCATCTCTAACTCCAGTTCCAGGGGAAACAATGCTCTCTGTTGGCTTCCGTACACACCAGGGATGGAAGCAGTTCATAGATATACACGCAGGCAAAACATTCATACACATACATTAAAATTAAAATGAAAACTTAGCTTCCTGCCAAGCATAATCGTATATAATTTTAACCTTACCAAGTGGAAGGCAGACTCAGGCAGATCTCTGTAAGTTCTATGGTAGCCTGGTCTACACAGCAAGTCCCAGACCAGCCAGGGCTGCATGGTGAGACCCTGCCTAAAAACAAAACCCTCCAAACGTTCCTACTGCTGAAAGCTGGGAACCCACAAAGAAAAGGAATGCCAGCAGATGGAAACAATATAAGAAATGAGGTTCAGCAGTAAGTTCCTAAGAGTACTGTTCTGTGACGTATGGCAGTAAACACCTGCAGTCCTAAGCACTTGGTAGGTGAAAGAAAGCATCAGGAATATTTCTAATTTGAACCTGGCCTAGCTAGATGAGACCCTGTCTCAAAATAAAACAACAAAAAGGGCTATCTTGGGCTAGGGATATAAGTAAATGGTTCAGAGCACTAGCATGCACAAGGCCATGATTCAACAAGCACTGCAAAAAGAAAACGAAGATTGCACACTTGCTTGCCTGACAACTACCTATAAAGCACCTAGGAGAACTGAGGGACAAGACCCAGTGGCCCAGAACTTGCCTAGTGCACAGGAGGTTCTAGGTTTGATCTTGATGTTGCAGAAAAAGGGAGGGAGGTAGTAGTTCTCAGGCCGGAGATCGTTAGTGGTAGAGCACTAGCTCAGAGCATAATATGAGGCCTGGATTCGATTCCCGGTGCTATGGAAAAATACCTTGCCTAGCCATATTTGCTTTTCCTTATAAAACTACAAATTGGGGGCTGGTGAAATGGCTCAGTGGGTAAGGGCACCCGACTGTTCTTCTGAAGGTCCGGAGTTCAAATCCCAGCAACCACATGGTGGCTCACAACCATCCGTAACGAAATCTGACTCCCTTTTCTGGAGTGTCTGAAGACAGCAACAGTGTACTTACATTAAATAAATAAATAAATAAATAAATAATTTTTAAAAAACTACAAATTTTGTAAAAACAAACAAACAATCAAACAAACAAACAAACAGAACACCTACTTGGAGCAAAAATTCCTTAATGTCTGTGCTTCAGTGATTTCATCTGTATCATGGAGATGTTAAAATTGCTACCTACTCTCTTTTGCAGGGTTACAATAAGAATAAATGGCACATATAAATCCATGTAAAAGGGTTTAGAATGGTGCCTAGCATGTACCTAAAAGAATCTTTGCAGCTGGGCGGGCATGGCTAGCACTTGGAAGGCAGAGGTAGGTGGATCTCTGTGAGTTACAGGTCAGCCTAGTCTACACTGAGTTCCAGGACAGCCAAAGCTACACAAGGAAACCCTGTGTCAAATAAATAAACAAACAAACAAAATTTTAAAAACATATAGTGAGTTCCAGGGCAGGCAGGGCTAATTAGAGAAATCCTGTCTCAAAAAAAGAAAAAAAAATATTGTCTGGGAAATGTAGAGTAAGTGGATAAGTTTATGGGGACCGTATCTATCTAGTTTTGTTTTTAACCTTCTACAATAAGCTGGGAATACAGCTCAGTGGTATAGCACTTCCCCAGCCCGTGCGAGACTTCCCCAGTCAGTGCTGCAACACACAAGCCTTTCTATATTAAGGGAGCAAAAAGACAACGGGAGTGAAAAGGTAGCTTTAAATGTTACTTATGCTATAGCAAGAGAAGTAAAAACAGACTGATTTTGAGGGGGTATTACAATGAAAGATCCATTGGAAACAATAGAACACTCTATGTCTGCTCAGTATTAGCAATTAAATACCACTTCCACACTCTCCAAAGGTTGGAGTTTCAGACTGAATGGACACCCTCCCAGCTCAGGCTCCCAAGCAGTTGAGTTTATAGGTGCCACCACACACCTACCTAGTAGTCACTTTTTAAAAAAATAATTTTCTTTATTTTTGTGCAGTATTTCTTCACTTAGAATCCCTTTTTCTAGATCAATCAGGAAGACTTATCCTTGGCATTGTTTGTAATGTCCTCAAAATGAAATCACATTTTGAAATGCTACAGAGAACATCAATTCACTCATTTGATAAACACTAAAGACTAAGCTCCGGGTCACAAAGGGAGTGAGACATGTCCTCATTTTCAACCTACTCTACTACAAGACCATACATAAAAGTGTAAGAAATGAAATAAAGTGTAATAATAGCAGCACTGGACTGAAACACACTCAAAAGTGTTTAAATTGGAAATTCACAATGATACCCAACCCCAATAAATAAAACAAGCTAACTGGTCACCAGGGGAGAAGCTGGTGAACCATTTTGAAAACTGTTGAAAAGGAGAAAGAAGGAAGCACTGACCTGGCACGCTCAGTACAGAAAGAAGGACGTAAGTAGAACATGAACATTTTATAGCCTGATGATTTAATGGATATCTGCAAAGATCAATAGCTGCTGACATCACAGGAGACAGGCAGACATTATGTACTTTCTAATGAAAGAAAGCACTCATGAAATCCAAGCAAACTTCTAAATATAAGTACTATTTTTTTGTTTAAAACAAAACAAACAAATAAAAACCACTAGAGATATAGTCAGTATAATTCAGACTTAGGAAAATTACAAGCCAAATGATGCAGTTTATAAGAAATGAAATGTATAAAGAAATAAATCAGGGCTGGAGAGATGGGTCAGTGGTTAAGAGTACTGGCTGTTCTTCCACATGTCCTGATGTCTTGAGTTTAATTCCCAGCAACCACATGGTGGCTCACAGTCAGCTGTAATGAGATCTGAATCCCTCTTCTGGGTGTGTGTGAAGACAGATCACTCATATATACAAACATAATAAACATAAAATCTGAAAAACAAACAAATAAAATAACTGAAATTCATTTGCATTCTGATTAAAATACACCAAAAAAAAATAAACTTTTATGAATGGCGCTAGAAAAATTATATACATTGTTTCAATATTATTAAAGAAATATAAACTTTTAGTGTAATAATGGAATTGCTGTTAGAGATAAAGTGGTATGTTTACAGATGAAATTATAAGATCCTAGACTTTCTATCAATAATCCAAGGAATTGTGGTGGGGACCGGGGTACAGACTGCAAGCTGGTTAAACAGAGCCCTGGTACTCGAGGCTTAGGGCCTCATGCTGAAGCTGGATGTGGAGAAGACGAAAGAGAGAGAAGATGTGAGAAGATGTCATTTGTCCCATACAAACATCCTCATCTACATGGCCACACTGTGAGACCCTCCATTTATCTTAAAGAACCTGCATAGCATACAAAGGTTAGAAGTCAAATGCAAATGCATGATATGAAAAACCTGGCAATAATTTCTCCTATCTTCAAATTATTGGCCCAAAGACTAATCAAATGTACACTAAAATTTGAATTGTTAGAAACAAGTTTGGTTATGAAAGTGTATGGAGATGTCTCAGCAGTTAAAAGTGCTACTTACTCAAGCAGGGGACCCAGGGACCCAGGTTCAATTCCCAGCACCTACTGTGGCTCACACCCATCCCTAATACCAGTTCCAGAGGATCCAAGACCCTCTTCTGGCCTCCACAGACACCAAGTACACATGTAGTTCAAAGACATATATGCAGGTAAAATATCTATAAACATAAAATAAAAATAAATCTTTTTAAAAGAACAAGCTGCGGAGCTGAAGAGATATCTTACATTCAAAAGCACTGGTTACTCTCAGAGAACCGGGGTTGATTCCTAGCGTAAACATGGCAGCTCACAGCTGTATACAACTCTAATCTCAGAGAATCCAAATGACCTCTTCTGGCCTCCACAGGCACTGCACACACATGATATGCAGACATGAAAGCAGGCAAAACACATAAAAACACATAAAAGCTAAAACAATTTTCTTTAAAAAAAAAAAATCCTGTGTTCTATGTGTACAGTGTCTTCAGCAATAAGAGCCCACCCTCAACCACTGAGAGGCAAACAAAGGCTACATCAATAGCCTATATTGTTTTGGCAAGCATTTGGACTACCCTGATCAGTCATTCAGAAGGAAGTTTCTCATGCTTAGTAACGGGTTTTGGTTAGTTTGTGGGTTTTGTGGAGAGCACTATTAGGCCAAGTGGCTTAATTTCCTTTAGTGTGTGTGTGTGTTTTAAATATATAAAATACATATTTATTTTTGCATATATGTATAATTTTAGCAAATACAAAATAATATGATTCCTTAAAGCTTTATCAAACAACCTTGGTATTATTTGTCCCTCATCACTCCTTCTTATTCAACAGACCATGGAGCCCAACCCCAACAAATATCAACATCACAACTCCTTCATCTATGGCTCAGAGAACATCTCTGAAGAGGGGGCAGAGAGATCATAAAAGCCAGAATACCAGGAAGTTGGCTGTTAAACAGCCTCTCCTAGAAATAGCTGCATAAACAAGACTGGAACAATGGCAATATCAACGAACATGTTAATGCAGAAGGGGGCAAGTTTTATGGGGTTCTATTCTTAAGACAAAGAACTACAGACAACTAATGACTGCTGATAGAATTAGCCTTTCCAGCCAGGCGTGGTGGCACACCTTTAATCCCAGCACTCGGGAGGCAGAGACAAGCAGATTTCTGAGTTCGAGGCCAGCCTGGTCTACAAAGTGAGTTCCAGGACAGCCAGGACTACACAGAGAAACCCTGTCTCGAAAAAAAAAAATTAGCCTTTCCCAGGGATGAGCCCATTTACTGATTGTCTAGTGCACAGTGGTCAGCCCTGAAACTATATGCAACAAACAACTAAGACTAAGCAGGTTGTATTTGTACATATCTATGCATATATGTACACACACACACACACATCATGTATGTAACAATAATCAAACAAATGGGGCTATCAATTTGAGAGTGGGGGACATGGGAGGGGCTTGAGGGAGGGTAGCTAAGAGGGGGGATGGAGGGAAGAAAGATTAAAATGTTGTTTTAGGAGAGATGGCTCAGCAGTTAAAAGCACTGGCTGCTCCTCCAGGGGACTAAACCATGTTCAATCCCACCAACCACATGGCAGCTCACATCTGTAACTCCAGTTCCAGGAGTTCTGACACCCTCACACGGACACGCAAGTAGGAAAGTCACTAATGCACATTATATTTTAAAAGGGAGAGAAATTTTATAGGAGAAAAAAAACCTTATCGCAGTTATTTTTACTTTATTCACCATTCAAATTTCTAACTGCTGTTATAATACAATTTTAACAACTTATTTTTGAAAAAGATATCTATCAAATTCTTTTATCCTTAAGAAGAAAAAAAATGGGACTGTAACTGACTTCATACCTAAGATAATAAACCTATTTGGGAACTGCAAAAAGATGTCTTGTGGTCATTGTTTGCCCTTATGCCTCTGATATTTGGCCTCTATTGTGTGTTTCATTGTGTGTGTGTGTGTGTGTGTGTGTGTGTAAGTATGTGCACATATGATGCAGGTGCTCTTGGGAGTCCAGAATTTGGATGCCCTGGAGCTAGTGTTACAGGGAGTTGGCAACTGTCTACTGTGGGTGCTCAGAACTGAATTTGGTCCTCTGCAAGAGCAAAGTCATTTCTTCAGCCCCCACACTGTGAGTGTTGATGGTACTATACATTATGTCAAACTATTTTCTATCGATGTTAATTATACTAGGATTATACCTGGGGTAGATAAGTCAAGGGTTGGAGAGATGACTAATTGAGTTCTATCCCTGGGACCCACATGAGAGAAAAAGAGAACCTAGTCCTGAAAGTTATCCTCTGACCTCCACACATGAGCCACGCACACCCACACGCACACAGCCTACAAAAACTGCTAAATGTGGGGTGGTGAGATGGCTCCATGGGTAAGGATGCTTACTGACGGCCTGATGCTTACTCACAGCCTGAGTTCCATCAGGACCTACCCCTGGGACCCATAAGGGGATAAAGAGAATCCACTCTTACAACTTGTCTTTGACTTCCACACATGAGCTGTGTTACACATGCACCCACACACCCAGAAAACAAATAAATGTTTAAAAAAAAAACCACCACTTTTAACAGTGAACAGCAAGTGCTTTTAAAGAGCACATGAAGCAGGACTAGCCCCCACCTCGGAGCTTGGAGGGATCGGCTCCCCACCCACTCAAGTCTGGAGTCTGGATGCTGCACTGCTTAATCAGGCTCAACAGCCTGTATTGATTAAGCACATGCAGAAATCTGGTGTACTAATGGTGATAATTCCTGGGTTTCTCTTTCCCATATAAAAATAGGTAATAGTTGTTTCAAAATGTGACCCATGCCCCATTTTTTCAGTTTAGTATTCCTAATCTGAAAAGGCCTGGACATAATAGCACAAGAGGAAAATTCTATACCATGGAACTTTTATTTCACATACAGGATTATTTAAAATAACTGTGTTAAAGGGCTAGTGAGATGGCTCAGTGGGTGACATTTGCCACACAAGCCTGGCAATCTGAGTTTGATCCCCAGAACCCATATTAAGGGAGGAGTAGAGAAGCAACTTCACAAAGATGTCCTCTGAACGACACACACACACACACACACACACACACACTCACTTTTAAAATACTGTATAAAGTTACCTTCAACCGGGAATCTAACTCCAGCTGTTTCTTAGAAAGTGAGGTATTAAACAGATTTGTAAAAATATGTAACAATGTGCCTTTTTATTCCTATTTGGAGGTAGGCAAGCATAGGAATAGTTTAGAGACCTGGGACTACCTTGATTGGGCTACATGCACACCACTCTTCTAATAATAATGCACTTGGTAGGCTGAGACCCTTACCTGCATGTACTATGTATATACACCCCACTCCAAACAACAGAGTAAGTTCCTCCGCCCCTTAACAACTATCAAACAGACAGATTCTACCCAATCATACTCTTCAAAAGACCAGTACAAAAGGAGAAAGACTGGTCCAGCTTAGGCTCCTTTGGGGTGCATGCACAGTAAAGTAAAACTGGATTCCCAGTGGATTAAAAGTGGAGGGATACACCTTTAGCCCCACCACTTGGCAGGCAGGTCTCTGTGAGCTCAAGGCCAGTCTGGTCTACAGAGAACGTTCCAGAACAGCCAGGAGCACACAGAGAAACCTTGTCTTGAAAAAAAAAAAAAAAAAAAAAAAAAAAAAACCTAAAACAAAACAAAACCAAAAACTGGATTCTGAAGGTTTTAGTGATAAGCCTGGATTTACCATTACATGCCTACGCATAATTGGACATGCATTATGGGAAAGAAGATGTACAATAGATTCATTTTTATATAAACCTGTCAATCAAAATAGACAACCACCCAAAGTATGCCCTTAGTATCAGTTTCTCCCTCCTTTAGACTCCATTGTTTGAAAGCTTCAGGCGACCAGCTGGGACTCTCAAGTGTCTTCCTTTATGTGCCCTGCTGTCACTCTTGACAGTGTATCTGACTTGCTCCCTGTGTGGGTCCGGAAGAGCATCTCCCTCAGGAGGGAGGCTGGCACTAAGTCCAAGGACTAAAGTTCTTTCTCTGATGATCTTTTCTCCTTTTCGTTAAAATGTGCCAAAACTGGATCTTCAAAGTCTCAAAGCCCCATACCCTGACACTACAGGAAGACTGTGGCAAGTGCTCCTTCCTAATCTGGGCAGGAGACCCTGGTCATTTCAGGACACAGAGATATGTTAGTTTCCTTGCCTCTCAAATTCTCTAGTAGGAGTCTCTGTGCTCTGATTTCTGCCCCGTTCATCTAACAGAAACCTGTAGTTTATACTTGAGTTCAATGAACTTGGGTGAGCTCCTGTAAGAATGACTCAGGGAAGTCTCAAATAGGAGGGCAAGAAAATAACATAGTCCTCAGCACAGCTGGTGCTGTGAACACATGAGTGCAACATCAGGAAACTATGAAGCATAAAGATAAGAAGGATACCACCATGAAAAAGGAGGAGAGCGGAGCCATAAGGAGCCCATGTCAGGCATACACACACATATACAACCACAGCCTCAGCCTCATCAGGGCCTGGGGGGTACTGTACCCCTCTGTGTGACATCTTCTAATTTTTATATTGCAGGACATTTTAACTGGATATGTCTTCCTTATACTGGTAGAAATTTAAAAATTTCAGACCTTCCTGGTACATAATTCTATAAATGGCGCTATAAAAGTTAGACCGTCTTCCAGTTTGAAAAAAAAAAAATACAGCTCTAGAAACTAATAGTTTAGATTTTTCTATTTTAGAGGGAAATTTCCTCTCTCTCTCTCTCTCTCTCTCTCTCTCTCTCTCTCTCTCTCTCTCAAGTAAGTTTATGTGCATGTACTACATGTGTGTAGGTGCCTTGTTGACCAAAGGAGGATGCTGCATCCTCTGGCCCTGGAATTACAGGCATTTAAGGTCTTCTAAAAGAACAGCACTGTTTTCACTGAGCCACTCTCTCCAGTCCTCACTCTCCCTTTCAATTATCAACAGTCATACACTGAACATACAGAGAGGCAAGGGAAACAAGCATGAAAGTCACAAGATGGAATCCTTCAATGTGATTTTTCATCTTCCCAACGATAACATTAGCTCATGATGGCTCCAATTATTCTAGACTATTTCCATCAGGTCGCTTCCTCAACTGTGGTGAGATGACCCAACTGAGAAGACGAACAAACTCCATCTGAAACCACACAGCTACTCGTCTCACATCAACCCCAGATCTTGCTTTCTCTTATTATTCCACTAAAAGAATTCATAGCCTCATCACTGTCCCTTAAATTATTCAACTAGAACATAGTCTTCTTAAATTAGGAAATCTTAGAAATCAATTATTTATAAAGAAACATTCACTAGGCCAAAGAACAGTGCTTCATTTTTTAAGGAAAAATGACTGCATTGTGGAAGTACTTAAAATATTAAATTTAAAACAATATTTGTATCTTCATTTTGTTTATAAAAGCCTTAGGATATAAAAAGTTTCTTTATTCTATTCCTAGGAGGTTTCTTCCCTGAGGTCACAAGTCAAGTCAAATGAGACAGATGGACTACTTTTAAAGTGAAAAACAAAATGACCACCTGACGCTCCTTGGAAGCTAATATGAGAAACAAACTTGCAATGTTTAGCTCAAACCCCAGGGCCTGTGCTGCCAAGTATATCTATACTTATATAACCATAGAACAGATTGCAAATAAAAATCAAAACAAGGAATTAACTGAAAATATTTTTTATTATTTTTTAAGGCCAGGAACTTGCTTCACAGACCAGGTACCTACCTCTATCTCCTGAGTGCTGGGATTAAAGGTGTATACCACCATGCCAGACTTAAAAATGCCTGAAATCTAGAACAATCTCTCAAAATGATTGAAGAAATTTAAGTGTAGAAAAAGTAAATCCATGTCTTTCTTTTGACAAACATGCACATTTGACAGGTGTGTTTATCATGAAACATTTTAAGGACATTTAGAAACAAACCAATCAGACGCAGTGACTCAAACCTCTAAAATTGGCTGACTGCGGCAGAGGCACTGTCCCAAGTTCAAGGCCATCTTGGGCTACAAAGAGAGTTCCAGGACATGCCTGCCTGAAACAAACTTACAGAAACAATGTGCACCACGCAATAAAGGACAGTGAGCCCTAAGAGACAGGAAACAACGTGAACTGACCCAGTGAAACCCGCTGTCTGCTGTCGCCTGGACCGGGGAGCCCCAAGGCCTATCTTACTTAGCTGAGGAGATTGAGCTGAGAGTCTGAGGAGATCAAGGCAAGATGGTCAGCACACCGTAGCATCTAGGATTTTGAAGAGAACCTGTAAATACTCAGCAGAGTACTGAACAGAGGCAATGTGAAGTGCCCTTCAGGACAGGGCCAAGCCTCTTCCCACTAATCAGAAATGAAAGTCTAAACCATGTGGTACTGGGTGGAGAAACCCCATTGGATTTGGGACCAGCTCTAGATGGAGAGCTACTCTGGCTACAGGTAAGTGAACTTAAGGAAAAGATCAGACTCAGTTGCGATATGAATCAAGGTAAAGTCCCAGGATCCAGGAAAGTACAATCCTGTTTGGAATCTAAACAAGTTTGTCAGAAGTAAGAAGATAATGCCTCATAAAGACAAGAAAACAGAACAGCTAAAAGCCAATATGCAACTGGCATAAATGTTGGAATTACCAAATAAGAGCATTAAAATATGTCTTACTCAAAAACCAAGAGACAGAAGACATTTTAAAGGCTCAAATCAAACATGTAGGGATTTTAAAAAACGTAGGAAAGGCTGTAAATTTCCCTCTGGATACTGCTTTATTTATAATCCATATAACTATATCATCATTCAACTTTACTTCCAATTTTGATTATTTTTTCCTTTTTGACCTACCAATTTCTTTTAAAGTTCCAAATAGTATTCTTTGGGTTATTACTCTGCTCAATTTTAATCTATATTGTGTTAACAAAACATAATCGGCAGTCTGCTTAACATCCATCTACTCAGCTTAGACTTAATGTGAATTTAGCATGTATTCAATATTTTTAGTTTTTTTTTTTAAAGTGTGTCCTCATCTATTAAGACTCTGTGCATGCCTATCAAATGGAGCTTGCTGGTTATTCAAATTTTTAGTATAATTTCTCAAAAAAATGTTTGCCCATATGACTTTAGGTTGTTACTCAGAACACAGTCAGAGCTCTCACTGTGTGGAACGACCAAGCTACTCCTACAACCATCCTCACAGGTCTCCTCCTGCATCGTTACTGCTTATCCATGTGGAGATACAGATTCTCTCTCATCTCCTCCCCCTCACTCGTGATTGGCATCTTAGTCAGACACGGTGCCACTTAAAAAACAGAAGCAGGAATATGGCAGACCTGATCTACGTATCAAGTGCCAGGTCAGCCAGAACTATGTCATATCCAAAAACAATAAATAAATAAATAAATAAATAAATAAATAAATAAATAAGTAAAGTCTTGCTTTGTTGCCAAGGGTGGCCTAGGCTAGGCTCAAGCTATCTTCCTGTCTCAGTCTCCTGAGCAGCTGAAATTAGTCATGTGCCACCTTAATTACTCATTTAAATTTCTCCTAATTATTTTTAACTCTAGGCAGGGTTTCTTTTTCTTTTCTTTATTTTTTTAAGATTTATTTATTATAAATCTGAATACACTATATCTGCAGTACACTGTAGCCGTCCTCAGACACACCAGAAGAGGGCATCAGATCTCATTACGGATGGTTGTGAGCCACCATGTGGTCACTGAGATTTGAACTCAGGACCTTTGGAAGAGCAATCAATGCTCTTAAACGCTGATCCATCTCTCCAGCCCAATTTTTAACTCTAATGACTTTGCCTTCAAATGAATTTTCTCTACCATTAATATGCTTCACCAACTTCTTTTAGAATAGGGTTTTCCACACCTTTACTTCCATCTGATTCCTTATGTCTCCCTTATACATAGATATGACTCTCACAAACTATACAGAGCTAGATTATTTTCTAATTGGTCCAACAATATTCCAGTTATTTACTGGTATCAAAAAAAAAACCCAAAAAACAAAAAACAAAACACTGAGCTAGGTATGAGGTACATGCCTTTAATTCCAGCACTCAGGAGGCAGGGGGAGGCATTTTTCTGTGAGTTTAAGGCCCTTCTGGTCTACATAGTGAGTTCCAGGACAACCAGAGCTAGATAGTGAGACCCTGCCTCAAAAAAAAAAAAAAAAAATTAAAAACAAAACAAAACAAAACAAAACAGGGCTGGAAAGATTGCTCAGTGGTTAAGAGTTAAGAGCACTGGCAGTTCTTACAGAGGTTCTGCGTTCAATTCCCAGCACCCATGGCAGCTCACAACTGCCTATAACTCCAGTTCCGGGAGACCTGACACCCTCACACAGACACATATTTAGGCAAAACACCAATGCACATACAATAGAAAGAAAGACAGCGAATTCCAGGTACCATACACAGAAGTTGTGAAGCTTCTTATGATATAGTCTTAGCAGCCCCAACAAATAACAGCCTGTTTGCTAAGTGACTCACTAAAGCCAGCCCACATTCAACACAAGTAGAGAAACAGGCTATCTCTGAATGGCAAGAAAGGAAGAAACTGCTACTGGCCACTTTGGAGTCAAACAACGACCACAGACCACCCTCTGGGCCCAACAACTCCCTCGGACATGCAAAATACACTCACCCTCTCCTAAGACCTTCAACATTCTCATCTCATTATGGCATCAGCTTGATGTTCAGTATCTGGATATCTAAGTCAGGTCCAGCTTGGTTGGAGCTCCTCAGATGCAGTTCCTCAGGTACAGCTACTGGAGTCTTATTCCTCTTGATCTGAATTAAAGAGACAAATTATCTGCTCCCACACACTCAACACACAAACACAGGACACTGAGACTGACTCAGGTCACCACAATAGACATTCTCATTCAGAAGGTGAGGCAATGTGAGAAGAGCAGGAACGAGGAGGCCATCAATTCTAAAACTTAGACACAAGTCACCAGCTCCTGAATGACAACAAAGTCCCACACCCTGTAACTATTCTCTACACCTCCTGGCTCTAACCCTTGGTTACTCTATTTCAGAACAGATGGTTAGTGTACAATTTCTTAAAAGCCTTGTATATTTTCCAAGAAATCTTACACTAGACATATATATATATATATATATATATATATATATATATTCCCTCAACTCAAGTTCTTTGTGAAGTTAATGTTAAAAACATAACCTCCAGATCTACAAATGTCCCTTGTAAGAACTTCAGGCTTGCTCTCATGTAACGGAAAGGTTTTGTGTGATCTCGCTTTACTTCTTTAGAAGCTTTAACAAATGGATTTACTTGAGATCACATTTTGCTCACAAAGCCTTGAATTTTATCTTTGCTCTGAAGCCATGTTTTTAAGTCATTGGTCATCTGAAACTAACAGGGATGAGGAGGTTTGATTTTCCAGCATACTCAACCCTGAATTAGAGAAGGATTTCCTCTTGTATGAAATGTTGGCTCGTGTCTGTATTCCTAGCATTTGAGAAGCTGAGGCAGGAGGACTGCCACAAGTTTAAGGCAAGGCTGGTCTACAGAGATTCTCTCAAGAAACAATAAATAGTTGGGTGTGGTGGCATATACCAACAATCCCAGCACTGGAAGGCAAAGGCAGGAGGAGCAAGAGTTCAAGGCAAACATGGACTCCATAAAACCCTGTCTCAAAATAAACAAATAAGCAAACAAAAGACATTTCCCTTCAATAGCTTATTTTTTTGCCTCATCTCTATTTTTTATACCTTATAGGCAACTAGCAGAAGCTAAAAAGCACTTTTAAACATTCTCCCTACAAATTTATTAAATTTATTTAATTTTTTACTTATTATAAGAGGGGGAGGAAGAGAAAGGAAGAGAGGCAGAGAAAGAGAGGAATAGGGAAAGAAGAGGGGGAGGGGGAGGGGAAAAAGAGATGGGGATTGGTAGGAAGCAATTTTGGGAGTCAATTCTCTCCTTCCACCATTGTTGGGGCAACATTTCTCTTCTTGTTTCTGCCATGATATATACTGCAGAGCAGCTGACCCAGAGTCTTCCAGGCGATTCTCCTGTCTTGGCTCTCATCTCAGCCCAGGGAGAGCTGGATGGGTACACACTCAGCTTTCTCTCATGAGTTTTAGTTCATCATCTTGTAGGGTAAGCTCTTTTCTCCTCTCAGCCACCTCACTGGCCTCCACTTTTGTTATTCTTTTTATCTTTCATGTTATTTACTCCAGATGATAGTGTCGACAACCAAATAAACTATGTCCACTGATATGATAAAGGTTCCTTTTCTCTCAGCCTTCAGCAGCACCTTCCTCACTGTGTTTCAAACCTTTGCTCAGTCTCCTTGAAGGTGCCTTCATTTTCAACTTAACACGAACCCCCAGTCAGCAGATTATGGACTGTGATAGCACACGTCTGTTTCATTTATCTATTATAAACAATCTGCCACAAAGCTTAGTGGCATAAAAACTGCAATCATTTTACTATGTTCACACAGCTAAGGTTCCATATTTGGAGAAGATATAACAAAGACACTTGGTGTCTACTTTGTGACCTCTGAGGCCAGGTGAGGTAGTGCCAAAGTTGAAGATGTCTAGACTGGGGTTATATGCCTGGACCCTAGTTTTTTTTACATATAATGTCTACAACAACTGGAATGTCCAACTGTCCAAAATGTTTCCTTCACTCATATGGCTGACCTTCTCCCTCTGGCTTGGGTTTCTCATAGCATGTTAACCTAGTTCCCAGGATGTACTCCATAGAACATTTCAAAAATGTTTAATGTGGTCTAGATGGAGGAAGCTGCAAGTTTTTTCATGATTTAATCTCCAAAGCCCCAAGTATCATTTTCCCCACGTTTTATTGATCAAGTGACAAAAGCCAACTCAGATTCAAAAGGAACTGAACAATAACCTATACTTCTAGATGGGGGATGGTATACATACAGAACAAAGGAACTTATGCCAGCCTTCCCGGAAACATACTACCACAATGTGTATTTTAACTGCTGACTATAATTAATTTACATTCATATCATTACTAATACAGATGTCTGTAACTCTAGACCCAGGGAATCCAATGTCCTCTTCTAGCCTCTGTACTGAAAGCCTACTGTGATACAGATATACACATGTAAACAAAACACCATACCAAAATGATGATAATAATAAACAAAGGTTTAAAAAAGAACCAAAAAGCAGCACCTTAGAAACTATCTTCATAGCCTCCTAACCATTAACCCTTTTCCTGTTCCTCAGAGATTACTTGTAACTTCTCATCCTGTTAATGTTTTTACCGTCATATAAATAACATCATGGTGTCTGGTTTCTTTTCTCCCATGTTTTCTTTACTCAACTATGATCTTGTGCTTCAAAGCAGCAACCTATTCATTTCTATGGATTAACAGTATTTCATTGCATAGATGTATTATAGCTGATCTATTCTATTGTCTACTGAATTTTAAAGGTCCATTAAGAACAAAAGAATATGGCCGGGCAGTGGTGGCGCACACCTTTAATCCCAGCACTTTGGAGGCAGAGGCAGGAGGATTTCTGAGTTCAAGGTCAGCCTGGTCTACAAAGTGAGTTCCAGGACAGCCAAGGCCATACAGAGAAACCCTGTCTCAAAAAAACAAAAACAAAACAAAAAAGAACAAGGTGGAGCATCTCTGTGACCAAGATGAAGGCTATTCCATCTCTATAGAAAAGTTCAGCATTTACTTCAGCCTAAAGCCATTGGAGTGTCAATGTTTCAAGATTGTGTGGTCAGAGCATTGTGTTTCTTGGACACAGAGAGGAAAAAAAGGACATTACACCACACTTAACACACAAGGACAAACCAAGGTCCTGAAGTGCACAAACGTCCATGATATCTCTGCCTCTGGGCAGATATTTTCCCTAAGCCATCTTTTTCCTTTTTAGACAGGGTTTCACTGTGTGGTTTTGGCTGTCTGTAACTCCCTACGTACACCAGGCTTGCCCTGAACTCAGAGATCCACTGGCTGAGATTAAAGCTGGGTACCATCACACCTGTCCAGACCATGTTTTTTTTTTTTTTTTTTTTTTTTTTAAGATTTATTTATTTATTATATGTAAGTACACTGTAGCTGTCTTCAGACACTCCAGAAAAGGGAGTCAGATCTTGTTACGGATGGTTGTGAGCCACCATGTGGTTGCTGGGATTTGAACTCTGGACCTTCGGAAGAGCAGTCGGGTGCTCTTACCCACTGAGCCATCTCACCAGCCCCAGACCATGTTTTTAAAGATACAGTGACTTTTAAGGAACAAAGCTTTAAGTAAGAATGTAGAAAGTCTCTGAAGCTGTTAAAATTGAAGTCCCATGATAGCCCAAAACTTTTGGGTTTTTTGTTTATTACTTTTTTTTTTTTTTTACAATCCAGTTGTTACCTCCCTCCCAGTCTGCCCTCCCACAGTTTCTCATCCCATGCAACCTCCCCACTGTCTCCAAGGGGATGTCTCCCCAACCCTACCCACTCCGCCGGGCCTCCCCACTCCCTGGGGCCCCATGTCTGTCAAGGGTTGGGCACATCTTGCACCCTGCAGTCCTCTGCTGTAGATATGTAGGGGGCCTCAGACCAGCTGGTGTGTGCTACCTGGTTGGTGGCTCAGTGTCTGAGAGATCTCGGGGGTCTGGATTAGTAGAGACTGCTGGTCTTCCTATAGGGTTATCTTCCTCATCGGCTTCTTCCAGTCTTTCCCTAATTCAACCACTGGGGTCCCCAGCTTCTGTCCATTGGTTGGGTGTAAGTATGTGCATCTGTCTCAGTCAGCTGCTTGTTGGGCCTCTTGGGAGGACAGCCAGGAGTAGCTTTCAGTCCCTTTTCTCCTCCAGTGGTGGGCATTCATGGACCTAAGCCTTTGTATACTGTAGACAAGTGTTACTCCACTGAGTTACATCCATCCCCAGCTCACTCACGTCCATTTTTCTCTAAGATTTTTTTCTTTACCTTTTTCTAAGTTCACTTATGAGATTTAAAATCATGTTTATTATATTTATCTGGCATCTGCCTAAAAATCTTAACTATTCACCCTTTTATCAAATGGTAAGTATTTAATAAGGAGGGGCACAAAAAAAAGGAAACTTGACTATAAACAATTTTTCTCTGCCTTTTATCTAAGATGGGCTAGAGGGCCCAGAGATCTAAGGGTTTCTTTTACTCCGATTCTAACTGAAGGACTAGATAGTGCTTGACCATCCTGCCCTAACAGCTTTATTCCCTAGTAACTAAATGGAAGGGGTGGACAGGCAAAAGTAGTTCTAACAACTCATAGATAAGAAGGCAGAATCGCTTAGGCAGATCAGGTTTTACAATGAGGAGGGTTGACGGAACTGCAAACCAAAGTATTAAAATACACCTACTAGTCTTTTATGTCCCTTAACTTATTTTTCAGTAAATGTTTGACCTTCTACCAAGTAATGTAAAATATAAGTCTGACTGGATAATTATAAAACCTTTTAACTCAGGACTTCCCATCAGCACTGAATATTACTCAGAAAAGAAAAAAGGAGGAGCTCATGGTCCAGGGCTCGCCTAGACCATGGGTTCCTTGCAGAAACAAAGAGGGGAAAATGGGAAGTGAAATTAACTCAGGGGGAGACAGCAAGATGGCTCAGCAGGGAAAAAGGCTTGACACAAATCCAATGACTAAAGTTCAATTTCCAGAATCTACACTGGAAAGGAAGTAACTCTCAAACAGTTGTCCCCTGACCTCCACAGGCAGGCCGCGGTACACACAAGCCATGCCATACAACAATGAACAACAAATATAAACAAAAATACCTTTTAATGTTCATTTCAAAAAACTAAATACTGTATTTTGTTGATATGTGCTACATGTGTGTATTAAATGATAAAAAGACATAAATATAAATTAAGAACCAAATAAAATTATCAGGTAAGATAGGCATAAACACCATAAACTTTAAAAATATAGAATACACAGCCAGGCACAGTGGTCCATGCCTTTAATCCCAGCACTCAAGAAGCAAAGGTATCTCTGTGTTTGGGGCTGTAATTCCCAGTCCTACTACTCGAGCATTTTATTAATACTGTCTACATCCTGTGAGCTTCATGCCAGCTTATCCAGTTTCCTTACTAGTCCCCTCTATTTAGATGTTCCACAAACACCTCAAGTTCAACATGCTTAAATTAAGCTATCTTCTATTAATGATACCTCCTGTGCTGATCAACTCACTACCCACTCAAATGGTAGACAACTGTGTATTTCCGTCTGAGTATTTCTTTCTGCTTTCCCTTTCTTATTCCTATTCACAATGAACGAAGACTGGTGTGTCTGAAGACAGCTATTGTGTACACGGAATATAAAATAAATCTTTAAAAAAAAAAAAAAAAAGAGCCGGGTGTGGTGGCACACCTTTAATCCCAGCACTCGGGAGGCAGAGGCAGGTGGATTTCTGAGTTGGAGGCCAGCTTGGTCTACAGAGTGAGTTCCAGGACAGCCAGGGCTACACAGAGAAACCCTGTCTCATAAAACCCAAAAAACAAAAAAGAGTTCCAGCCCATCCTGGATTACAGAAGGAGCCAAACCTTTGTAACCAGGCCCCATCTCAAAAATAATCAGATAAAGGAAACTGAAAGAGAGGGAGAAGAAAAAGAAAGGAAAGAGGGGAGGAAATGCATAGCTCACTTCTGAACAGCTTTCAGAGAAACACTATGTAGATTCTACCATGCCTCATTTCCTTCTGGCACAATAAGAAAGCCTCAAATCATAGACTTATCTCCAGCCTGAATCCTGGAACAAAACTACACTAAAGACATCAGCATATGCAAAAAACAAACCATGTTTAATAACTACTGACATCTGGGAGCTGCTTGTGACCACAACATAACAAAGACAAAAATTATTTATATGGTACATCATAAGATGACAAGCTCATTTGGTTTTAATTAGATTTCCTACAACTGTTATTCCTGCCTTTCCAATCCAGCCTAAGACTTAACTGTATTCACCTGCCTCTGCTTTCAAGTGCTGGCACTGCAGGTGTGTCCATGACCAGCCCAAGAAACTTTGAACAGAATTCTTCTGAAGAGGATTATGTAAGCCTACACAATGACCCCTGACTGCCTATTCTTCCCTCAACCTCACCACAGAAGGCCTGAGATCCTCTACTAGGCCCTATCTTGCTCTAGTGAATACGTAATATTATCTCTCCAACTATAAATCTGACCTCCTTGAGAACAGAATATACCTTGCTCATCTCTGATGTCCAAATATCTACCAATGCAATAAATAAATTAATATGAAAATTATACCACTTATTGAGCTAGGCAAGGTGGTACATGCCTTTAATCTTAGCCCTGGAAAGGCAGGGACAAACAGATGAGAACAAGGCCAGCCAGGATAGAGACCTTATCCCCCACCCCACCCTCCCAAAAGAAAGAATGAGAAAAGAAAGAAAAAAGATAAAAGAAAATTATACCACTTATAAAAACACTAATTGCATTTTTTTCCAGCAAGGGTATATACAAAAATATAAGATATGACTCTATCATGTTAAAAAAAATTATAGAAAATTTAACCTATTTAAGTAACTCTTGATTTGCTTCTATCTTTATTTACTGAGAATAATTTCACAGCAGGCTTAATGGCACATCTCTATAATCAGAGCACTGGGAAGCGTGACACAGAAGGATGCTCAGCTTGGAGGTCAGCTTGGGCGACATAATGAGATTCTGTATGAAGAAGAGGAAAGCATTTAGACAAACAAGCAAACAAATTTTAAATTCTAGAATAAAATAGAATATACATGGCTAAGAGCAAACTAGACCACGAATGGGGGCGGGGGGGTGGTCAATGAAAGAGCAGGAGGAGCATGGAATAGCTTATAGTAAGTGCAGGTCTCTGAATCCAGACAATTACACCCTCAAGCACTGAGAACTCCAAAGAAAAGAAGTAACAGAACTGAAAATAAAAGCATTCAACTTAAATTTCTAATTCCAAAGGAAAAAGAAGACTATGATCTTTAACATGGATTAAGAGAGTTTAACAGAAATATCAAATCTAAATAACAATTGTTATGATAGTCAGTTCATAAATTCACTACTAATTAAAATAAAAATATTCTCAGATTAATAATCAATGGTTTAATCTCAATTTGGATAGAAGTATCTAATGTTGCTATAGAATTTGAACTCACTTTAGATGTTTACCACAACCTTGAAGAATTTTGCTAATGATTATAAGGCTATCAATAAAGGCTACATGATAGCATGGAACAGTAAAAAAAAAAAAATCACATATGCACAAGTAGAAATGGCTGAAAATGAAAGAGCTCAATATCAACTTCAGCACGAGAGATCAACTTAAAAAGTTGGGCTAGAGAAATACCTCAGTGCCTAAAAGAACTGGTTGCTGTTCCAGGACACCTAAGTTCAAGTCCTAGCATCCACATGATGGCTCATAACCATTTGTAACTCTGCTTCTAGAGTATTCAATGCCCTCTTTGGAGCTCTACCAGGCACCAGGCATGCAGGTGGCACATGGCTGTATATATAGGCAAACACATAAACTCATAATAAAATTTAAAAAGTTACAAGTTAATATAATCAACTGACAATAGTACAGTGATATGAACAAGAAAGAAAATTGTTATTGATTAAGCAGTATCTTGGAATATGACCTCTTATTTGGGAGATATTACCTATAGATAATAAATAGGGTCAGAAGAGAATCATCAGGATAGTTTAATGGATCTGATAAGTAAAACCATATGAAGAACCACTAAGAGAATCAAGAATGAAGTACCTCCAAAAAGAAACTGGAGACAGCTTATACTAGCAGCTTGACAGCACACCTGAAAGCTCTAGAACAGAAAGAAGCAAATACACCCAAGAGGAGTAGAGGGCAGGAAATAATCAAACTCAGGGCTAAAGTCAACCAAATAGAAACAAAAAGAACTATACAAAGAATCAACCAAACCAGGAGCTGGTTCTTGTAGAAAATCAACAAGATAGATAAACCCTTAGCCAGAACAACCAGAGGGCACAGAGTCAGTATCCAAATTAATAAAATCAGAAATGAAAAGGGAGGCCTGGAGAAATAGCTCAGTGTTAAGAGCACTGACTGCTCTTCTGGAGGTCCTGGGTTCAATTCCCAGCAACCACATGGTGGCTCACAACCATCTGTAATGGGATCTGATGTCCTCTTCAGGTGTGTCTGAAGACAGCTGCAGTGTACTCACATATAATAAATAAATAATTTTTAAAAAATGAAAAGGGAGACATAACAATGAAATATATTTTAAAATAAATATTCTGTTTGTTGAATATTAACAGTTGAAAATATTAAAATCATGTTCTACAAACAAACAAAAAAGCTTGGAATGGCAACAACAACAGAGAGAGAGAGAGAGAGAGAGAGAGAGAATGCATCAAGAATGATCTCCAGGGATCTGGAGAGATGGCTGAGGGGTTAGAAGTGCTTACTGCTCTAGCCGAGGACCCAAGTTTGGTTCCCAGCATCCATGTTAGGCAGTTCACAAGCACCTGTAACTCCAGCTCCAACAGACCCAACACCCTCTTCCTGGCCTCCTGAGGTACTCGCACTCATATGCACAAACCCACACTGACAGATTCAGCAATGGGCCTACTTACAGGAAAAAAGTCCAAGAAGTCTTTGTCACAGGTCAGGAAATTAAGGAGGAAGCCAGTCATCTTAGAAGTTCACCATCTTTACTACCTGGTCATGGCCCCTCTCCCCGTCTACCCATCAGGGAATTGTCTAAGTTCTAACCCCTCAATAATACTGGCGTATCTCTTATGATGAGAATGACTTGGGTTTCCCAGCAACAGAATCATTTTCATTCTTCCTTTATCAAAAGGAAGAAGCAGAGCTGAGGGAAGCCATGTATTTATCTAGCGCCATCATCATCATAACCATTAACCCTGAATAAGAACCTTAACTGTTCACTGGCAAGGCCTTTTTTAAAAATATATACTTTTTTATTTTATTTTATGTGAGTACACTGTTGCTGTCTTCAGATACACCAGAAGAGAGCATTGTGAGCCACCATGTGGTTGCTGGGAATTGAACTCAGGACCTCTGGAAGAGCAGTCAATGCTCTTAACCACTGAACCATCTCTTCAGCTTGACAAGGCCTTTTTGAAAGCCACTAGGCTCTTGGAGGTACTAATAAGTACAGTACTTAGCAGCTCAACGTGTTTGCAATTACTCTGGTTTCATTTTGAGCTTCTCTTCAAGTCACATAATGTCTAGATCCAGAAAGAATACCTTTATTAAAAATAGAAAACAAATTTTTTTTCTTAAATCTCAAAGGCTAAAATAAAACAAAAGATGTAAGAGGAAAGTTCTCTCTCTCTCTCTCTCTCTCTCTCTCTCTCTCTCTCTCTCTCTCTCTCTCTCTCTCTCTCTCTCTCGCGCGCTGCTTAAAAAATAGCCTTGGCACTACTAGTTCCAAGATGAACCAGCCTGTCTCCATCTTTTTTGTTGTTGTTGTTTGTTTTGTTTTGTTTTTTTGTCATCTTTTTAGCCTGTCTCCATCTTAAGTTTGAAAGCCATCTTATAGTAAAGACAAACTAGATTCATTCCTGTTTATGGTTAAACCTCTGGTTCTCAAGGATTGAGCCTAACTACAAATGGTTCTGTATTGGCTATTCCAGGAAACAGCAATCACACCTTTGTGTTAAAAAGTTACTATAACACCTGTTGTTCCAACCACCTGGCAGCCATGTCTTTGTTTCCGGTCACTATGACCCACTTTATTATGCTTGTGTCCTCCTACCTCTGTAACCCATCTATTTCCCTGCAAAATTCCTCGTTTAGAAACCCCCTAAAACTCCTGGACTGTAAGGACCTTATCTTCTACTTGTCCACTGCTGATCTTCTTGAAACCTGCTTTCAGAGACAGCCTGTGTACACAAATAAAAAATAAATAAAGAGCTTGCTTTAATTAACTGCTTGGTTTAATTAATTTGGCCATGATGATTTGGGTCAGTGCTTTCTCCTGGAATCTTTGGGATTAACAGTTACATCATAAACCAGATGTTGGCTATCATCAGTCATAAAGCTGCTTCTCTGGAAACCTAAATGGTTTCCTTTGTGTCTTAGAAATTTGATGGAGAACCACAATATTAGCACCAGAAAGAGGGGAGGATTCTGTCAGTAAAGGAAGCACAAGTCTCAAACTGCATTTAAGAAAGCACATCGCAGATACATCTTAAGTTTTATACATGTATTAAAACACAGTGCTACCACCTTGGTAAAACTTTTAAGACTGGATAGCACAGTATTCAAAAATGTTCAAAGATCAGCTACACCATTATTTGTAAATAGTAAAACACTAGTCCACTCCAGTTGTAAATGTAAAAAAGGAATACCCTAACAAGTGCCCACGCTCTCCACTTCCTCCCAAGAAGGCATTTACATTATAATAGTTGCCATGGTTACTTTAATTCCATCACAGCTCTTTTCCCTGATTGCTAATCTAAAGCCTGGGTGGTATAAGTTAAAAACCAAAAATCTTAATTGAGGCTAACTCAAAACTCAGCCTACTCAATAGTTCATGACCTACAAAAGGATTTTGTTCTAGCAACAAAAACTGTACCTAAAGGTACAGACTGTTGTTTCCTTATCCTGTATTCCATCCAATATTTTACTGTTACCCCAGGGAACTCTGGGAGTTGGTATTTTTATCTGTCTTAAATAGCTTCTTGTACAAAAGGAAAAAAAAGGATAAATAATATGTGTAATTAAGGGCAATGAGTCAAAGGAATAACTGCTTGCTAGATTCTAAGAATTTACTATTCTAGGCTTTAATAATTTAATAATTATTTTATTTTTAATTTAATTAATTTTAATTTTAATTTAATATTATTTATTTATTTATTATTATTATTATTAAAACAAAACAGTAATAACAAAAAAACTAGTGCCTTACATAAAACTGTCAGTATTATTTTCTAAAAATGATAACATGCTATACAAGCAGCCTCTAATCATTAGTAATAACAAACCAATGCCCAAAAAGAGCACCGAATAGAAAAGGGACAAGGAACTGGGAAGACAGCTCAGCAGGGACGAGTGTACTGCTCTTCCAGAGGCCAGGAGTTCAGATATCAGCACCCGCACTGGGCATCTCACACCCATCTGTACCTGGAGGATCTCATGTGTCTGGCTGCTTTGAGCAACTGCACTTACACACACATACCTGCATACAGACACACACAAATAATTTAATAAAAACGATTCTTTTCATAAAGGACAAGAGAGGATGTCAGTGCACACCTTTCACCACAGCACTAGGCAGGGAAGCAGAGACAAGTGTATCTTAAGAGTTCAAGGCCAGCCTAGTCTACAAGCAAATCCCAGACCAGTTAGGGCCACATAGTTAAAACTGTCTCAAAATAAAAAAAGTCAGAGAGACAGTTGCTTTCCCAAAAAGTTTTATAGTAAGAATGGCAAGAAAATGCAAACATTTTATAAACAGAGGACAAAAAATAATATGAGAAATAAAAAAATAATAGTTAAGTTTTCTGGAGACGGTCTGTGACCTTGTCTAGCTCCCAAATGTGCTATCAGATTTCTACTCCAGAAAAAGGAGCCAGTGAACAACAGAAGAAATCACGATGCCCACAAGTTTCTTTTCTCTGATGTCAAAATTCATACCTAGGGCCATGTACATGTTAGGCAAGCAGTCTACCACTGTGCTATGTTCTAGGCTTCTCACACTATTTTCACACAGCTTTTTTATGTACTGTTGACAAGAATTCAGGAAGGCAAAATGACACAGTAATAGCAAACTCTTTCTATAACTATGACAAATTCACATAATGGAACACTCTAGAAATTTTATGTGAGGAGGGGGTGACACATGTGTGAAAGTCAGAAGACTTTATGGAGTCAGATTTTTCCCTTCTCCTTGTTAAGGTAGGATCACCCTTGTTGTTTCTGCCATGCTAGCTGGCCCACAAACTAAATAATTAAATTAAAAAATAAATTCCAGAGATTCCTGTTTCTGCACAAGTGCTAAGATTACAGATCTCAACCATGCCACCACATCCAGGTTTGTTTGTTTTTTTTTTGGGGGGGGGGCTTTAAGATTTATTTTACCTTTAGCTATGTGTGTACGCATGTGTACTTGTGTGTAGATAGGTATGTGTGTGAGTACAGGTGCTTGTGGAGACCAGAGGAGGACATCAGATCCTCTGGCAATGGAGTTACTGACGGCTGTGAGTCACCATGTAGTTAACTAGGGATCAGCAGGACAGAGGCTTGAAAAGCCTGACCATGGATTCCAAACACAATCTCTTTCAAGTTAACAGATCCCTGTGTATTCTGACTTAAGAGGATACAGAGTACCATGATCTAGCACATATGTAAGGGCCAACTTTGAATAAAAAAGAATGCATCTACAAAGTAGTGCAAAGGAACTACTCCTTTTAAGATACCACTTTTAAGGCAAAGGAGTAGTATCTACAACACATACACAAACACACACACACACACACGTAATAGTGTTCCTGTTGCTACAGCCTAGCTAAGGAGCCTGAAACACTTTGTTATCAGTGCTTTCTGACCCAGAGACAACCTAACACAATGTGATATACAAGAAAGGCTGGGATACAGCTCAGCTGGTGAAATACTTTTCTTGCCTTTTATAAAATGCCCTGTGTTCAGTCTTTAGCACCACATAAAACAGATATGGGGGTGCACATCTACAATCCCAGCAATCCAGAGATGTAGACAGGAGGATCAAAAGTTCAAGGGTCAGATATTATGACAGTTTCACCTTTATTCTTTCTGCCCAGTCCTTTGGCTATTCAATCATCCTTCATGGTTCCATAAAGATTTTACTAGGATTTTTTTTCTCTATCTGTGATATCCTTGGTATTTTGATAGAGACTGCATAAATCTATAGACCATTTTGGTTCTGTTTCACTTTTTCAGATACTTTTGGATAATATTTTAACAATATTTATTCTTTCAATATATGAACATGTGACTTTTTCATCTTTTGGGTGTCCTCTTCCATTTCTTTCATTCATGTTTAACAGGAAATTGTTCTTTCAACTCTTTCAACTTATTCCTAGACTTTTTTTTCCTATTATAAACTGGTTGCCTTCTCAGATAGCTCACTGTGGATACACAGAAATGCTACTGAACACTTTATGTTGGTTTTGCATGCTGAAGCCTCACTCAACTCACTGATCAAGTTCCAACAGTTTTCTGGGGGAATTTTTAAGCTTTTCTACGTAATTTCACGTTATCCGAAAACAAGGGGAATTTCACTTTCTCTTTTCCAATTTGGATTTCCTTGTGGTTCTTTTTTTTTTTTTTTTTTATAGAAAGGCAGGGAGAAAGAGAGAAGGTAGAAAGGAGAGAAAGACAAAAAGAGAGAGAGACAGAGAGAGAGAGAGAGGGAGAGAGAGAGAAGGCTATAGAGAAAGAGAGGAGAGAGGAGAAAAGACAAAGAGAGAGGAGAGAGGGGGTGAGAGTGAGGGATAAGAAGGAGACAAGTAAGAGAGTAAGAAGAGCTCCTTGTGGTTCTTTATCTTGATCTGACTCAGAAAACTGAGTGAAAGAAGTAGGCTATAGAAGAATGTCTTTAATACATTATGTAAAACATATAAACAAATATCCAACTGCGATTGTTAAACAACTGCAGCAAGAATTTAGCAACAGAAAAGGCTGGCTAACAGTAGTCTTTGTTTGTGAGGAAATGTGAGAAGCACTAAGTGAACAGAAAGGGTCTTCGACTTTATTTACAATATTTTGCTTCTTTAAAAGCTAACCAAAGGTTGTGGGTGTATAAGTACATGCTTAGCATGTGTGAGGTTCTAGATATAATCTCCACTACCAAAGAAAAATTTTTTTCTTTTTTGGTTTTTCAAGACAGGGTTTCTCTATGTGTAACTCTGGCTATCCTGACCGTTTTTTGTTGTTGTTGTTGTGGGGTTTTGTTTTGTTTTTTATCTAAAGAAAAATTTATAGCATGTGTGGTGGCTTCGAAGAAAAAAGACAAAATGATAATGGGTTCAGTCACCTTCAGCTACATAGCAAGTTCAAGGCCAACCTGGACTACAAGAGATCCTGTCTGGGGGAAAAAAAGGAATAAAATTACAATTTTCTCCATACTCTTCTGTATTTTAAATATATTTTCAAGGCAGGGTTTTTCTGTGTAGCCCTACTTGTCATTCTGTTATAGACCAGGCTAGCCTCAAACCCATCAATATCCGCCTGCCTCTACCTCCCAAGTAACTGGAATTAAAGGCATGCACCACCCCAGCCTGGCTGAAATATACAAATTTAAATAGACTTTTGGTCAAATAAATATACCTATATCAAGCAGCAAAAGAAAAATACCAGGCTTCAGAAGCTGTATTTGTAAAAGTATTCAGTTCACGTCCCTACCATCTAGGGTCCTCGGTGTAATAGGAAACCTCAAGGATTTACACACACACACAAAGCTGTGTAAGTCAAGCTTCCTCTTCACTAATAAAATGCATCCCATAACCTGCTGCCCGAGATACTCACAACAAAAGCCAGCTATGCACCTACCAGTTACCTGCCAATTAATACAATCCTCTATAGGATAGGCTGGCTTGAATTTCTTCCTGACTCAACTACCTGATGGCTGGTATTACTTATCTTCGCCACCAGGCCCAGCTTAACTGACACAATGTGCCACTCCCACACACATCAGAATAGTTGAGACATTTTAAAGTCGCTATTAATTCCCTTTAGTTCTGCTGTTTGATGTCTTGAATGGGGTTTTTGTAGCCCGGGGTGGCCTGGGGTTCACTATGCAGAATGACCATGAACTACCCTGATCCTCCTATATCTACCTTTCAGTACTAGAATTACACGCATAAACCAACGCAACCAGCTTCCCTTAATTATTCTTACATTTCACGCAAATCTACTGTGTATGCACCATGCATACCATGAACAACCCACCATGGTAACAGACTTGTATAATTACAGGTCTTTCTACTTTTAGCCTTCCGTCTACATTCCTCAGTTCCACACATTCATAGAGAACTCAGTTCAGGTTCCTCCACAGAGTGCAATGTGCAGCTTCCAATCCCAGGTGGACTGAGGAGACTCAGTAAGCATCATGGAAGTATGTTAATGAGCACCAAGGGAAGCTGCGCTTGGAACTCTGCTTAACCAGCAACCTAGGTTGCAAGCTCGTGAGAGAAAAAAAGCAAGCATAAACTGAAAATGATACCCAGGAACAAGCAGCTCTACAGTCAGGAATTCAAATAAAACTGGTTTTGTCAAATTCACAGCTCTACCGACCCAAAGGCAGCCCTTCTGTTTTTGCTTCATCTTCTGGCTCAGTTAAAAGTACCTTAGAGAAAATATTTGTTCCTTCTCAAAGTAACCATGGAAAATACTAACAAGTTCCATAAAAATCTGTTTTAAGCATTACCTGTTGGATGTCAAAGGACAGGAATCAGGGTGTGGGTATGTGTTTTAGTGCACATAGGAGATTCTGTGGAGATATATGGGGTTCTCTGTCAGAGAACTGACTTAGCAGAGGGTTCTTATACATGCACACATGGGAAATGCATGTGTGGTCATCTGTTAGTCTGTGTATCCATTTCTCTCTAGAGCTCATCTTTCTGTGTACCCAAGCCCGTGTGTTTCTGTCCCTGTGTCTTTAAAATGTTCTATTACTTTTTTTCACTATATTTTCACCTTTACTCAAAACTCTTAAATGATTTTTTTGCCCCTCTAAAAGTTTCATAATGAAAAATATGAAGTCAACAATAAGTAACAAACTGGGATTCTGGCAAGCATTCTCTCATACAAAACAGAGTTGCTGTTTGAGTAGCAAGATTCAGTTGAGCATCAAGGATCCATCCACCCTAAGAATTCCAAACCTTAAAAATTAGAATACGGGCTGGTGAGATGGCTCAGTGGGTAAGAGCACCCAACTGCTCTTCCGAAGGTCCGGAGTTCAAATCCCAGCAACCACATGGTGGCTCACAACCATCCGTAACGGGATCTGACTCCCTCTTCTGGTGTGTCTGAAGACAGCTACAGTGAACTTACATATAATCAATAAATAAATCTTTAAAAAAAAAATCAGAATACTCTCTGACTTACTGATATTTCGGGTCAGATCAAAATCTAGCCATAAGTACAAGTTACCTACCAGTTTGTTTTAAATAAGCCTTATTAAGTTTGGCTTGCACGAACAAGTCCTAAAAGGCTAATGGCTTGCAAATATACCAAGTATGAATTTCTGGACTTTTAAAGCTGGAACAAGGGAATACCATAAAGGTTCAGCTACACTGTGAAACCAACTAGTTTCCAGGGGTGATATACCTCAGTCAAAGCTGACCTCCCCAAGCTACAAGTCCTGCTTTCATGATTGCCCATAGCAAACGAAATTATATTTACTTCTATCCCTGGGACACTTCCTATACTCTTTTCTAGGGCAAGGATGGTAACTTACTGATATTATCACCTTAGGACTAAGTGATGCTTAGCACACAATAAATAAATGAATTTATATAAAGCAGCTCACAGTTCATTAGAGAAGCAAGAGTTATAACAAAGCCCTGCAGGTCACACACCACAGGGGCATGGTTCAAGCCTTTATCCAAGGTCTGGTATATAGACCCTTTATCCCAAACTGGCCTCAAACTCACTCTGTAACTCAGGCTGGCCTTGAACTTACAGCCATTCTCCTGCTTCATCCTCCTAAGTGCTGAGATTATAGACATGAGATAACATATTCTGTCCTTTATTCCTAAAAATAATGTGAAATAATGTACTAAAAAAAAAAAAACTAATCTACTTCTGTCTCCAAGGCATAAAGTAATCTGGAACTCAATTAAGCTTTAACTAATACAGCCTTGTTAAAGACAAATTTCTATTTATGCTCTAGGAAAAGAAGCCCCTCTTTAAGCCTAGAGCATAAAATGTCAAGTTCAAAAGGCAGATAATACACAATTACCATGAAAAAAAAAAAAAAAACTTTGTCCTACACTTTTATCACACATACTCATCTTGGTAATGCCTTAAAGAGAAAAAAAATTAAATATTGTTTTGGAAAAAGACCACACAGGGAAACACTCTTTCAACTTGGTAAAGGAACATTAGCAGATGAGTCTCTCTGAGGTGACCACTAGCGGGGTTTTATCTGAAAACCACTGAGGCTCCAGTTTCTATCAAAACTTAAAACTATGGGGCTGGAGAGATGGCTTAGAGGTTAAGAGCACTCGTTACTCTTGAATATGACCTGGGTTCAATTCCCAGCACCTACATGATGGTTGACAACCATCTATAATTTCAGTTTCAGGGGAAATGATGCCCTCTTCTGACCTCTGTGAGCACCAAACATGCATGTTGTGAACACACAAACATACAGGCAAAACACTCACAAAGAAAGTAAAATGAGCAAATCTAATAAGTAAAATCTTTTAAAAGAGAAATGAAAATGATACCACGTACATAAGAAAGACTTGCTAAGATATCCAGTGTTTTTGTGAGTAACTCACTGTAAGCCCTCAGTGAGTAGTAATAGGATGTTAACTGCTACGGCCTTTCTTGAATTAATAAGTTTGGACACTCTTTAGTCATGACTAGTACATGCACAGCTGAGTGTTAAGGAAGAATGCTGAGTTTGCTGGCACGGGTTAGGCAGATGCAGGATGATTAGGACTGCAAGTTTGAGAGCACCTAGATGATTTCAGATTATTTCAAAACAAACAAACAAACAAACAAACAAACAAACATCCAGTTAAGAAAGAGAAATTAAGCCGGGCGTGGTGGTGCAGGCCTTTAATGCCAGCACTCGGGAGGCAGAGGCAGGTGGATTTCTGAGCTTGAGGCCAGCCTGGTCTACAGAGTGAGTTCCAGGACAGCTAGGGCTACACAGAGAAACCCTGTCTCAAAAAAACAAACAAAAAACAAAAAAAAAAAAGAAAGAAAGAAAGAAAGATAAATTAAAGGAAAAGAAACAACCAGAACCAACTGAAAGCAGGTAAATACAAAATTTGGGGACCAATAATGCCATCTTGTATTACAAGTAATCGCTGACCTACATTACAAACAAAAGTTTTAGATGGACTAGAAAGCAAAATACAACAAACACAATCATGAAATGTAGAGTTTTTATCAACGTGGAATAGAAAAGACCAACCAATACATAAAATGTTTAAGTCACATGAAAACTATTGTTAAAAATTATAGTCACAAGCCAATAAGAACAGAATAGGAAGATCGAGGTCAGGCACTGAATGCTTGCCTAACGTGTCTGATCTCCATACCACATAGAAAATAATAATAGGAAAAAATATCTGCAACATATACAAAAAGAATGAATGTCCCAAAAATTTAAAAAAATGAAATGACAATCCACTGGAAATGTAGACCTTTTTACCTATTGTACTCACTGCTGCATCCTCAGGACCTGGCATACAGTAGTCAGTCACTCCCTAAATACGTTATTAATGATTATAAACAAGCAGTTATAAGAAAAGGAATTCAAACTGCCAATTCAATATGCACATGAAAAGTACTCTCAGCCTTACTATAAGACAGTAAACCCATGAGCAGTAAGAGTTCTCCCTATCAATTTTGTAAAAAAGAAAAAAGAAATCTAGTATAGTTCAAGACAAATGGTAAGGGCTGTCTTGTTGGGGTTAACAGATGGGCTGGAGAGATGGCTCAGTGGGTAAGAGCACTGACTGCTCTTCCGAAGGTCCTGAGTTCAAGTCCCAGCAACCACATGGTGGCTTACAACCACCTGTAATGAGATTTGATGCCCTCTTCAGTTACAGTGTATGTATGTGTAATAATAAATCTTTTTTAAAAAATAGAGCTAGCAGCTATATAACAATGGTATTTACATTTTGAACCTTTACACATTACCATAGGCATGGTGATGTACATGTATATTAGTACTCAACAGGGTAAGACAGAAGGAACATACCAAGACCACCCTGGTCTACACAGCAGATTATGTTTGAATCAAAAGGTATTTTGACTTCCAAAATTTCCTTTTAGATAACTATCCTAAAGAAACATTTCTATGTAAACACAAAGAAGAGAATGCATACATATAAGTACTGTAGCACGATTTATCAAGAAAGAAAAAAAAAGGAACTAGGAAGATGGCTCAGTAGATAAAAGCATTTGTTCCTACAGAGGATTCTCAGTACCTACATGGCAACTCACAGATGTCTATAACTACAGTCTAGTTCCAGAGATTTCCAGAGAGCCACTGTCCTCGTCTGACCTCTGAGGGCACTATATGTGCATGTAGCACACAAACATATCCCAGTAAAACATTCACACATATAAAATAAATTTTAAAGGGGAAAAAAGTTAAAGGTATGTAACAGAAGAATGTTTTAATAAACATCAACTCAGCAGTTAAAAAGAAGGGGTGGGAACTGGAGAGATGGTTCCGCTGTTAGGAGTACTGACTGCTATAGCAGAAGACCCTGGTTCAGGTCCCAGTACCCACATGGTAGCTCATAGCCACAAACAACTCCAGGTTCAGAGGACCTGACACCTGCTTCTGGCCTCCCGGCACTATATGCATGTGGTTCAGACATAGAGGCAAAACACCCATGCACATAAAATAAAAATAAATCTTTATTTAAAAAAAAAAAAGAAAAAAAAGGAAAGACAGACAGACATAAAAGCTGTGGCTGAAGGATCATCACCAGTTTAAGATTATGTAGACTGAGCTATATAGTAAGATTTTGTCTTTAAAAAATAAATAAAAATATGATAAATATGTGTATGTTGATATGGAAAGAACATACACATATAAATTTTAATATTGTATTGAAGTTTAGAAAAAAAGGAGCCTGAGAAATATTATACATATAGTGTGCTCTTAACCTATGTACAAGTTAATATAAGGCTATAAATTTATATACAAATACATGGAAAATCATAAGAAAGTCTAAAAAGACAAACAACAGAGGTCACCTCTCTAGGGACAGGAATGGGAATGCTGGGGCCAGACAAGGACTTCTGCTTTATTTAATTGAACTATTTTACTAGAATATCTTCAAGGTTCATTTGGATAATTAAAAGCATTTGTTTGTGAGGTGCAGAGGTGTAGCTCATTGGTAGAGTATACACAAGGCCCTGGATTCAATTTGTAGCACTAAAAAATAAACAAATGAAAGAAAAAAATGGAAGTGCCAGTTGACTGGCAGAAGAAAGTAAGAACAAAACGTTTTGGTAATTAACAATATTCAGTTTTACGGAGCTAAAGAGATGGCTCATCAGTGAAAGCACTTGTTCAATGGGTGGTGGTGGCGGGAGCAGCACAGGCCTTTAATCCAAGCACTTGGGAGACAGAGGCAGGCAGATCTCTTGAGTTCGAGGCCCGCCTGGTCTAGAGTAAGTTCTAGGACAGCCAGAGCTACATAGAGAAACCCTGTCTTAAAAAAACAAAAAGCAGTCTCTAGATGGTCCATCCTTTTGTCTCAGCTCCAAACTTTGTCTCTGTAACTCCTTCCATGGGTGTTTTGTTCCCAATCTAAGAAGGAGCAAAGTGTCCACACTTTGGTCTTTGGTTTTTTTGAGTTTCATGTGTTTTGCAAATTGTATCTTATATCTTGGGTATCCTAAGTTTCTGGGTTAATATCCACTTATCAGTGAGTACATATTGTGTGAGTTCTTTTGTGTTTGGGTTACCTCACTCAGGATGATGCCCTCCAGGTCCATCCATTTGCCTAGGAATTTCATAAATTCATTTTTTTTAATAGCTGAGTAGTACTCCATTGTGTAAATGTACCACATTTTCTGTATCCATTCCTCTGTTGAGGGGCATCTGGGTTCTTTCCAGCTTCTGGCTATTATAAATAAGGCTGCTATGAACATAGTGGAGCATGTGTCCTTCTTACTGGTTGGGACATCTTCTGGATATATGCCCAGCAGAGGTATTGCGGATCCATCCCATAATCAGCCTCCAAACGCTAACACCATTGCATATACTAGCAAGAATTTGCTGAAAGGACCCTGATATAGCTATCTCTTGTGAGGCTATGCTGGGGCCTAGCAAACACAGAAGTGGAGGCTCACAGTCAGCTATTGGATGGAACACAGAGCCCCCAATGGAGGAGCTAGAGAAAGTACCCAAGGAGCTAAAGGGGTCTGCAACCCTATAGGTGGAACAACATTATGAACTAACCAGTACCCCCAGAGCTCGTGTCTCTAGCTGCATATGTATCAAAAGATGGCCTAGTCGGCCATCACTGGAAAGAGAGGCCCATTGGTCATGCAAACTTTATATGCCTCAGGACAGGGGAACGCCAGAGCCAAGAAGTAGGAGTGGGCGGGGGGGGGGGGGGAACTTTTGGGATAGCATTTGAAATTTGAAATGTATATAAAGAAACTATCTAATAAAAAAAAAAAGCAAAAAAAAAAAAGTTCATGTAGATTGTGGAGGTCCTGGATCCAAGTGCCCATATGGCCACTCAGAGCCATCCTTAACTCCAATTCCTCTATGGGCACATAAGACATTCATACACAGAACAGAAATCTAAAACAAACAAATGCAATCTAGTGTTAGACATAAAGCTGCTGTATCTGGTTGCAGTAGGCAGCTGTAAAAACCTAAGACTGGCATTCAGAAGATGTGTCTTAGCCCAGGGGATACTTTTGGGAGTTACTGGGATGTAGATGATACTAGTAGACACAGGAATTATATGGATAACTGGGGGAGAAAACTCAGTGACTAGAACAGAGGTCCTAAGACCAAGAAGGAAGTGTCAACAAAGAAGTAGTGCTCAGCCAAAACAGTTAAATGGAAACTAGTAAAAACCAACCAACCAACCAACCAACCAAACACGCAGGGTCATAAGCTGGGTGTGGCGATACACTCCAGTAACCCCAACACTAGGAGGTGGAGGCAGGAGACAGAGGATCAGAAACTCAAGGGCAGTCTTAGCTCTGTAACAAGTGCTACCTTGTTAGAAGACCCTGCCTCCGGAGAACAAAAGAGCAGCGTCATAGAAGCTAAGGAGCTGAACAACAACAAAAAACAGTTTCCAATCTTATGAACATTAGCAATAGGCTTTCTTTCTGTCAGAGTATAAGAATGGGCTAAGGAAGCCGGGCGTGGTGGCACACACCTTTAATCCCAGCACTTGGGAGGCAGAGGCAGGCGGATTTCTGAGTTCGAGGCCAGCCTGGTCTACAAAGTGAGTTCCAGGACAGCCAGGGCTACACAGAGAAACCCTGTCTCGAAAAAAAATCCAAAAAAAAAAAAAAAAAAAGAATGGGCTAAGGAATTCATAAAGATTAAAAATGTATATATAGGGGGGCTGGAGAGATGGCTCAGCAGGTAAGAGCACTGACTGCTCTTTCGAAGGTCCTGAGTTCAAACCCTAGCAACCACATGGTGGCTCACAACCACTCACAATGAGATCTGATGCCCTCCTCCGGTGTGTCTAAAGACAGCTACAGTGTACTTACATATAATAATAATAAATCTTTTTTAAAAATTGTATACATAGAAAAATCCTGTACAAAGGTGAATTCTGAAAGACTAAAAGAAGTCAGCAAGTTGAAGAATAGAGCTGCCAGAATGAAGAAGGTAAAGCAAGTCTGAATATTAACAAAATACTGGAGACAGAGGAAATAACCAGAGAAAGACTTCTTTAAAGAACATGATTAAAGCATCTGTGAGGGCCTTATCTTTGACAGAATGAGGACACTTCCTCTTCCGTAATAACATGAAGAATAAGGTGAGCCCTGGGTTTGTAGATAGAATGTACAGAGAAGTTCTATGTGGGGTCTTCTGTTCTCATAGTGAAAGAGAAAGCTTATAACTGGCTTAAATAGAAGGGCACATGAAATAGGAGAAATACAGCATGACATAGTCAAGTCAAAAAGGAAGGCAGATCCTTTGCAATGGGAAGGGGAACTTGCTAGAGACATGCATAATACTGCTAGACATGGCTGATGTCTCACAAGGCTGCTAATTACAAATTCATTGTGACACTGATCTGTCTAGCTTTCAGATTTTCTTCAGCTACTTTCAGCTCCATGGGTTCAGGCAACTGGAAGGTAGACGGGTTAGTATAGACAGTCCATTAGTATAGACAGTCCATTACTCAGTTTCACAAGCACTACAAGTCAATTTGGACTAGAATAAACAGAAAAGGAATATACAGAAAGAATATGAAAGCCTGTTTCAAGGATACACAGCTTAAAAAAAAAAACCAAAATTATCAAATTGGTTTGTCATAGATATTACGGGTGAGGGTGACAAACAAGAGAGCCTGCAGCTTGATTTTTGTCTTACAGTTCTGGACACCATGTGCCAACACTTACACCATTGCCATTCTCACTCCATGACTTGATCTTGCTACCTAAAGGCTGATGCTACATGGGGATTTGCTGACAATGGGATGTTGAGAAAAATAAAGTAGAAAGGCTTGAAGAACTAAGTCAGCCGAAAGGATGATAAGACATCGGCAACCAAAGTAGACAAGGCTGTGATGAGCGGGGTAGTTTCCGCCTCCTCCACTAACAGGATAGATGCTGATGTCCAAAGGGCTACACAGAGCAGTCTTAGCAGCAGCTCAAGCAGACATCACATGGGAGTTTGGTCAGAGCAGTAGGGGCTGGCAGTTTGACAAAACCTCCCACTGTTGCTATGGGTAATGTTTCATCTCACTGATCCCAAAGGCATCACAGAGTGGCAAAGCCTCAGGCATGTTAATTACTCTCTTTAAGCCTATATTTTCTCATCTGTAAAGATAAAGCTACTCATCTGATAAAGTTGTTATGAGGATTAATAGATAAAACGGAGGTCTGGCAGAGAGTATGTACTGAGGAAATTGTAGACACATCACAAAGGCCAAGAAAGGAGTTTCCAAGAACATTATTAAATCCTTTTTCCTAATATTTAAGATTTTTCTTTTTAATTTTTCAAAGTTACATTTATTAACTGATTGTGTGTGTGTGTGTGTGTGTGTGTGTGTGTGTAAGAGAGAAAGGGAGAGAGAGATTGATTCACATGAAGGTCAACGGAAAACTTCTTTGGGGACTTGGTTCTCTCTTTCACCACATGGGTTCCAGGCATAGGTCATCAGGATTGACAACAGGAGTCTTTCCCTGCTGAGCCATCTTGCTGGTCCTTCTTTTAAAGTAATCAAAAGGGCCACAGTGGAGCACTAGAGGTGACTAGAGAAGCTAGTTTTAGTCTCAGATATGCAGTATTCAGAAAGGTTTTAAGGAGAGTCCTACTCAACTAGTTTTCTAGCACTCTAGTTTACATAAGTTCTAAAAACTCAGTGCCCAAAGCTGACAGTTTTGATTGACAGAGCCTTGAAAACAAAATTTAAAAATCACCAGCTACTAATACAAGTCTCCAAAGAGAAGAAAATAGCTAACTGTTCAGATGAAGCTGTGGAAGAGGGAGAAAAAAAAATATGCATGTCTTAAGCTATTCAACTTAAGCTAATCTTAGTGGGACCTTCAAGATGGCTCAATGAGAAAAGGTGTTTACCACCTTTGACACCTGAGTTTGATCCCAGGAACTTACATTATGAACCAATTCCAACCAGCTGTCCTCTGACCTCCACTTATACACAAAGCACATGAATATACATACAAAATGTGTATGTAATACACATTTAAAGATAGAAAGTTTAGTCTTAAAAAACTGCAGTAAGAAACTTTCTCCTTTGTTCTGGTCTCATCAAGTTTCTAGTCATAAGTAAAAAGACTATAAAAAGTTCCTATAAATTTTATAAAATGTTATCAGGCTGACTGAAACCACCCACTGGGTGAAATGAACTTTAGGTCCTCTATCTGTGTCTATCACATGGACACTGGGCAGTTATACCTCTCTGAGTAGTTAATAAGAGCTACTATAAGTCAAGCATGCATGATGCCTATAATCCCTGCACTTGTGAAGGCTAAGACAGGATGATCTCAGGCTTAAAGCCAGCAGGCTACATAAAGGAGGCTTGTATTAAAAATAATTAGGGGGCACCCAATGGGTTGGAACTGGCTCGATAGCTAAGAGCACTTCCTGCTCTTGCAGGTCCCAGCACCCACATGGTGATTCACAACAGCCTATAACTCATTCAGTTCCAGGACCTGCCTCCCTCTCCTGGCTTCTGTGGGTACCAAGCATGCACATGGTAAGTATACAGGTATACAGCACTCACCCATTTACACACATCATCAGTATTATTTTTAATTTTTGAAGTAACTAATTAGAAAATTTTAAGGTGAAGGCATGTACTGTACAAGCCTAGTAGCCTGAATTTGCTATCCACATACAAGGAGAGAGTGAGCCATGAAGGTGGCCTCAGGCTTCTACTTAGTCTTACTCAGAACTCAACTCAAAAAGACTCTGCATAAAAACTGCAAATCTCAGCCGGACAGTGGTGGTGCAAGCTTTTAATCCCAGCACTTGGGAAGCAGAGGCAGGCCAATTTCTGAGCTCGAGGCCAGCCTGGTCTACAGAGTGAGTTTCAGGACAGGCAGAGCTATACAGAGAAACCCTGTCTCAAAAAAGCAAAAATAAATAAATAAAATAAATAAATAAATAAATAAAAATAGCAAATCTTTATTTCCCTCTTTCTCATTAAGAGAAAGTAGATCATTTGTATTTGTTAATTTGTTAACTGGAAACATTTGATCTAGGTATCTTCCTCAAGGCATGGAACATACAACTGGAACTTTGGCCTAGAGCAACCTTCTGCAATTGAAAATCAACACAATATGGTCTCCAAAGTCAAACAGATTAGGAATCTGTTCACTCTAATACATTACTGTGTTACTATGAGACAAATTTCTTAATCTGTTTCCTCAATAAAACAAGGATAACACTATCTTTAAGAGCTCTTAGAAGTATTAAATAAAATAGTACCTATCAAGCTGAAAGTACAAGGCCCAGTACAAAGTGAGAATTCCTAACAAGGGGGCTGGACAGATGGCTCAGTGGTCAAGAGCACTGGCTGCTTTCCAGAGGACCTGGCTTCAATTCCCAGCACCCACAGGGTGGCTAACCAGACCACTGCAATTCCAGTTCCAGGCGATCTACTGCCCTCTTCTGGTCTCCTTCAGCACCAGACACGCAAGTGGTGCACAGACATAAATGTAGGCAAAACACTTATACACATAAAAATCAAAAGTTCAAAAAAATCCAACAGCATACTTCCCTTTCTAATTCTCAAAGGTTTAAGCAAAGCCTGATTCATAGAGGAAGGACTTACTGAACAGAAGAAAACGGTTAGCGCAACAGTAAGGAACCGGAGCCCTACGTTTAAAAGGAAGGATAAAGCCAGGTAGGGTGACACACGCTTATAATACTAGAAGGTAGAAATAGAGCTGGAATCTGAGGCTATCCTGGGCTGCATATGGAACTATATGGGCCAACCTAGGATAAACAGTAAGTCTCTATCTAAAAAAAAAGGGGGGGGGGGCTGTGAGAGGTACATTATTGGGTCACAAATTAATTACGAACAAGAGGCTAGTATCACTAATCTTAAATTTCTCCCCTGTATAAATATTCTTCACATCTTCTAACTTTACAATTCTTTGAGGTTTTCATTTGTACAGTTTTCTCCCATCCTCTTCCAAAAGCCTGACTCACTCTCTTCACTTTAGTCTTGGAATGACCTAAGCCTTAGCCTGACAGACACACCTTAAAGAGTTCACTCAGAAACCTACAGATTCCTGGGGGAAGACCAGAGACCAAGATCTAAGAGCTTTCTGTCTGGGATAAAGACCGGGGCTCTGGGGACAGACATAAGTTTAAATCCCTGTGCCACTTTTTAGACGTATAACCTTGGGGTTGACACTAAGCTCTCTGAATCACATTTCCTCATCAGTAAAACTGAGATAATGCCATCTGCATTTCATAATTTTCTTGTCAGGATTACAGAAATGCCTGTAACAATTCCTGGCACCTAAAAGGCCAATTAATGGTAACTATTATTAGGGTCCAACTGCCAATTGCCTTACTGAACATTTTGCTAGGCTGTACTTTTCTAACTGGCAAGGGAGTCACACTGCTCTCACATTCCCATGACTCTATCCAAAACACTCAATTTCAGTAATCTATAATTAACCAAATCAAGGGCTTAAACAATTCAGGGCAAGAAAGCATGAACATGGCTCAACTTATTCTCTCCTGACAGCAACAAAGTAAGTATAATGCAGATATGTTTGCCAAGAAAAACATGGAGTCTGTTTGAACATGGTCATTACTGATAGTAACGTAAGCTCACACTGGCTGAGGTTCTTAGGCTGCAGCCTTACTGTCAGAGTCTCAACTTCTCAGGAGTCCTCTTTTGCCTTCTTTTCTCTGCTGTGCTAGCAGCCATTTCTAAGCTCACACGGGAGGAACGCTCTTAACTGCTGTCACAGCCACTCATGATGGAACTTATTTTCCCATTTTATAAATTACTACTTCAGATATACTTACTGTGTACACCGAAAGTATGCTTATGAAGAAAAGCTAATAAATACAAATATCATAATGATATCACAATGACAAGATCTGCCCTATAGAGTACAAGTTACAGGATGAAGGCAAGGGCCAAAAAAGTATAATGTGACCAAGCAGCCTGCACCCCATTGTGTCCATTCTTATAACGATTGAACGTGAGAGTCTGACTCTTACGTACTTCCTTTGTGTGGCTGACCAGAGTAACAGAACCAACAAATTGATAACTGATACATGAACAGGAAAAGGGAAACATCATTGGAAATATAAAAACATGAATAAGATTTCTGGTAGTTAAAAAATAAAAGCAACAATCACCATCTACAGAGCTAAAGGCAACTATTTTGTTCCTGGAATACCCAATCCTTCCACACACTCTAATAAAGCAGAAGGCGGTCAAGAGCAGAATGGCTTATCCAGACAAGCTAAGAAGCAAGACAGGCTTAACAAATCAAAACAGCTCAGTCTTTCCGCACTGAGTGACATTCTACATGGAGAAAATGTAGGCACTTCACTATCAAGAAAACTAAAGATTGTGCTCTTTAAAAAGGGCAAGCCAAATGTGGTACAAACTTCAAATCCCAGCACACAGGAAGCTGAAGCAAAAGGATCATGAGTTCAAAGCCACCCTGACTGGCTGACCTCAAAGATGACCTTGAACTTCTGGTTCTCTTGTCTCCACGTTCTCTGTACTGAGGTTACAGGTAAGCACCTCCATGCCTGGTTTACATGTTACTGTGGACCAAACCCAGGGCTTCTTGCCTGCTGGGTAGAGACCAAGTGAGCCACATCTATAGCCCCTGAGCTCTTGTCATAAAAAAGAAAAGAAGATAAAAGTTTAGGCCAGGTGTGGTGGCATACATCTGCAATCTCAGTAGCAGAATGCTGAGGCAGGAAGATGTTAAGAGGCCAGCCTCAGTTCCATAGCTCCAGGCAGCCTGGGCTACAGATTGACACCCTAAGGAGACAAGAGGAAGGGAAGAGGGAGTAAGAAACAGGGAGGGGAGAGGAAAAGAGGGAGCCAAGCCGAGCTCAGCAGTGCCCTTCCTTCTGCCACACAGCTGCAGGACTTTACCTGCTGACGGTGCAGCAGGTAACACAGGCTTCTGGTGGGATTATAATTGCCAGGCAAGCTCAGCCCTGTCTTCATAGCCTTGAGGCTGCTGAGTAAATCTAGAATCATGGAACATGATTTTGATACTTAAAAAGCCAGGAAGAAGGTGGCTCAGCAACAAGGAAAGTGTCCAAGAAGCACATTTAGAATTCAATAACAGACTCTAGGGTACTGGCCTGTGGTTCTTTTTTTTTTTCTTAATTCTTTATACAGAATCCATTGAACTACTACTAATATGTGTATTTTTTTCAGAGAAGGTCACAGTGACATATACTTAAGCAATGAGAAGAGAAATAATAAATTTTAATAAGTTATTGTTTAAGATCCTACTGTAGATACCAAGTTCTATGTGATGACCACAGACATTTTAATCTTTAATCATAATTAGTACCCCCATTTTATAGGAGAAATTACTTTATAGACTTATTCAAAAGTTAAATCTGGGGAAGGAAGTACTATGTTCAAACTTAGGTCTGCACCTAAGTATAAACTTCACTCTAAAAGTAATTTGTTAAACATTTTACCCTTAAAAGAACTAAATTACAAACGTTAGAAAAAAACAGTCACAAGAAAAAGATTTGACCAAAGCTACAAACCATCTTAACTAGTGAGAAATAGGCTTTGGATTTCCTAATTTTGACCTAAGTACTTCCAGCACTAGCCCAGGCTGCATCTTTTAAGAGTAATTCCTCCATTTAACTATAATTGCATGAAGAGGGGAGGACGACACACCAAACTGCAAAGGACAAAGCATGCCCTAAAGCACTGTTAAATTCCTTCAGTCTTGCCTCTGACATCAGTTAGCACTACCTTTGAGAAGTCAAAATGAAAAAGTTAACTGCCCTAAGTCATGAGGTAATTACAACAAAATGTTTTGCTGAAGCCAAGGTTCACCTAAACTCTACATAGTAAACCCAATGTACACTTCATAACTTTTTTTACTGTTGTCCTGACAGAACTAAACGCACCCATTATAATGGGAAAAAATGTAAATCATTGTGTTCATACTGTTCCCAAGAAATGAAAGCCACATTTTTTTAGATGATCCACAAGATCTTGTCTTTTACCTCTTGTACTCACATCAATAAATGGGAGAAAAAACGAGGGGAGTGGGCAAAGGGTATAGCCAATATATAAATAATACGGGGGTACCATCATTACACGCTTCTATCCATGAAGGAAGCTGACAGCCCCAAACGATTGCTTTCCTCAAAGTAGCAGGCATTTCTTCCCAACACTTTCTGCTCACGATAAAGATATGAATAAAATAAGCATTCTCTTCGGGTACAATCTGGTAATCCTAGAGACCAGCCCTCTTCAGAGTGAGTGAAGCATCTTTCCATTACCGGTCTACAATCACAGTACAAGAGAATTGCAATGGCTAGAAAGGAAGGGCACAGATCAGGACTACCCCGTGGGGAGCTGTTGGCCACAGAAAGGCAGAAAGTCATCATCTGTACAGAAGCTAGGCAACTCAGAAGGTTCCTCGAGCTCTCAGGATAGAGAGCTACCTACAGCTTCCTCGTTCTCCAAGGAAAAAGATCTTGCTATCCTTATCGCTGGAGGGAAGGTTTTTCTATGCCACCGAACAGTCCGGAAAATTACACGCGGGAGTGTGCTGGAGGCGCCGGGTGTAGTAGTAGGTGCTTCTCCTCCCCCTGCCTCGTTCAAGTAGTAGTGAAGGGCGCTACCTCCATGTTATTAGTGAAGTACGCCCGTGGTACCTAGAGGCTTCGCTTCGCAGCGGAGCACCGGGTGGCGGCCGCTCTAAGAGCGGGTTCAAGGGTGGGAGAAGACTCTCGGCTCCACGATCTAGAGGGTGTGGAACGGGGTGCCGCCGTGCCGTGAAGGGCCGCCACTCCCGTGCCCGCCCTCCCCGCCTCTCCGAGAAGCGAGGCAGCCCGACCCCAGTACCTTCTTGACCGTGCGCGGCGCCTCGGTGACCGTGCCGTCGGGGCTGACCAGGGCCTCGCCGCCGTCGCGATGCCGCTGGTGCTGGTGATGAGGGTCGCTCCGCTTCATGGCGGACGCTTGAGGGACCTTCCCGGCCGCAGGGCTCAGAGCCGCGGTGGGCCCCGAGCCCGGGCCGGGGGCCGGGGGCCGCTCCGCCGCGGGAGCCGGAGCTGGAGCCTCTGGGTCCCCGCCACCCGCTGGGGGTACCATGGCGCCCACGGCCGCCGCGCTCAGTCCCAACTGGGGCTCCGCCTCGGAGGGGCTCAGATCCTTCAGCTCCACCTCAGGCACCTTGGCGGCTGCCGCTGCTGACACAACCTGCACCGACATCACCGCCTCCACTGCAACCGCCGACTCTGACTCTCGCTCCAGCTCCCACTCGGCCCCGCCTCCCGCCTCCCTTCCCCTTCCCTCCCCCATACCCCCACTCCTCCCCTCCATCGCCTCCGCTCCCACCCCCTTCCTCCGCCCGCCCGCTCGCTCGCCGCCAGCCCGGCCTCTCGAGCCCCGCCCCACCCCTGTCTGACTCACGCGCGAGGCGCCACGGAACCTGTAGTGCGCTTGCTCCGGGCTGCACGCGACTAGAAGACTGTGGGACCTCAGCAACCAACTTGCAATGCGCTCGACTCGCGGGGGTGGGGGGGAGAGGCCGCAGAGTCCCCTGGGAGTTGTAGTCCTTTCGTCCTTCCTCCGGAAAGTAGTTTTCGGTGGAGAGGAAACTCCCAGGACAGCGACTAACAGAAAAGTATAAAAACGGATGGCGCGACGGAATAGATGAGGAATAGATGAGGAGAATGTCTCCAGAGGGGTTGCGGTTTCCGGAAAGGAATGCCAGAAACCCCAGGGAAGAATGACTCGCTCCCTTGACGGCGTGAATTTCCTCCGGAGTGTGCGCATGTGTGCTATCACGTGGGCGGCCTTTAAAGGAAAAGCGGCAGGTCAGGTGAGATGAATTCCGGCTCCAGGCTGGAAGGCATGGAGTTTCTCCGTTCTGTTCCGAGCCTTTCTTCAGTGGGTTGGTTTCTAGAAGAAAAGAAATAAGCCATTTCCTGCCGTCATGATTTCTGGCGTACTCTTGAATTAAGTAACTAAAATCAAACCCCCAAAGAAAGAAATCTCGTCAGGGTATGGTGGAGTACGCAGTAATAATTTGAACATCTGAAGCATATGCGTCACCAGTGCTAACAGTTCGAGGCCAGCTGAGCTATAACGCAAGGACCTGTCTTAAAAAAAAAAAAAAAAAAGTTAATTCCACCGCACACATGTAATTAAAGGACCAGAGAGGAACTGGGAATCTACCCTTGGCCCTCTAAAAGAGCAACAAATTAATTAACTTTTGTCCAGATCACCAGCTGCCAGTTTTATTTTTAATAACAAAAATAGAATAAAATTGTGTACCATTTGGGTAGGTCATAGTGGTAAGCCCAACACTCAGGAGACAGAGACCTGAGAATCAGAAATTTGTTGAGGTTAGCTTTGACTGCTTAGCCAAAGCCTGTCACAAAAAGAAGAAACTTACCTGAAAGTAATGTTCTACTGATGATAGAATTTTTTTTTCTTTTAAGAAGAGTTCTCCAATAGTCTTTTAATGATAAAAGGAAATAAATGCTTATAATTTTAAAAATCAGACTAAAAGCCAGGCGGAGGTGGCATAAGCCTTTAATCCCAGCACTTGGGAGGCAGAGGCATGCAGCCTAGTCTACAGAGCAAGTTCCAGGACAGCCAGGACTACACAGAGATACCCTGGCGGGGAAGGGGAAGGGGCATATAACAACAACATCAAATTAGACTAGGGGCTGGAGAGATGGCTTATCAGTTAAGAGCATCTGCTGCTCTTCCAGAGGTCTGGAGTTCAAGTCCCAGCAACCACATGGTGGCTCACAACCAACCATAGTGTGTGATCTGATGCCCTCTTCTGACCTGCAGACGTACAAGCAGCTAGAGCACACATATACATTACAGAAAGAGCACACATATACATTACACCACAATTTCTAGGGATTTGAGAGTTGGCTCAAAATTTATGAGCCCTTGCTGGAATTTGTTCCCAACAATTACATTGGGCAGCTCACAACTACCTGCAACTCCAGCTCCAGGGGTGTGACACCCTCTTGTCCTACAGACACACACGTATGCATAAGCTTAAAAATTATTTTAGTTGCACAGTCTTTAAATGTTTATGTGAATATTACCTAAAGGGGGAAAAGGGCATTAAAATGTGGTTGACTCTTTTAGCATATTATGAGGTAGGCTTCTTTATTCCTAAAGAAACTGAGGCAAAGAGGATTATGGTTTGTGGCTGTTCAGAAAGTGACAGCAGCCCTAACAGCTCCCTTGGCCTACCGGCCAGCTTGTCATTGGGAAAGCTACTTTTTTCTAAGCAAGAATAAGACAGAGACAAACGGAGAAATCACCTGCTTGAGTTCCTGCCATGATCCTTCTAGTACCATGGAAGTTTCTTCATGTGCGAGCTTTGGGAGCTGTCATTTCCCGGTCTCTAAGTCTATGCTGGAAGGCACCTGAGCATTGCCATTTCCACAGAACCCAAAAGTCTGCCAGACACAAGAGCTTATTAGGCTTTCTCCTCACATGTCTGGTTTTGATCATTTCCTTCCTGTAACGAAGAAATGGCCCAGAGCTTCATCCTCCAGCTGCTGGGCAGGGGCTAACAACTTTATAACCGATTTCTTCCTTCCCCCCAATGCATGAGGGAGCTGCAGCGCAGCCACCTGGCATGTGAGGAACTCATACCCAGCAGCTGCTTACCTGGCCAGCCACGAGGATTGATGATTAAGCAGAAGAGCCGATCCTTCAGGGGGATGTGGTGATGAGACGTAAGGAGTTTGAGCCCTGAAAAGAGACAGATGTTAGCCCCTATTTACCCAGATTCTAACATTACTTGGAACCAAGTCAGACCATGTTCTTCAGGCTTTCTAGCTCCATCTTACTCATCTGCTGCTTCTGAGGCACAGCTTTGTTGCTGAGGCAAACCAAGCATACTCGAAGATGGAATTACTAGATTAGAAACCAGAAGATTACACACAAGTCTATTAACTATATTAAAAGACGTTTTAGGTCTACAGGTCTTTTTCCTTCGTCTGGTTCATTCAGCTTCCAGGAGCCAGGCAGACAATAATAATCTTCCATGAGATCCAAGAGAGAAAACGAAGAAACTAATGCTGAGGAATTCTCCAAGGAAATGGGCCAGCCAGATCATAAGCAGTGATGACCGTCCTCCAGGGAACACCTCGTGCCACACCGTGAGCAGATAGCCAGTCACCAGACATGTGAAGCAAACCTCTAAGGTGAAAGCAAGATGCCATAGGAATCCTGGCATGCAGTGAGGCCCTGGGTTCCATCTCCATCAACACAAGAAAAGAGGTAGAGGCTAACGTAGTTTAAATTGTAAAACAACTGGTAGTGCACACATATAATTCCAGTATTCAGGAAGCTGAGGAAGAAGAATTTGTAAGTTCGAGGATGCCCTGGGCTAGACCGAAACATTAATAAAGCCTGCCTAGGCTATATAGACTGTGTCCCACTACCATCAACTCACTTGGCGACTTACAATACTGATTTTGTGAAGGAGCATACAGTTTCAAGGAATAAACATCCAGAAAACAACAGCACAGGTTAAATGAAAACTGCTAGCAGATTTTGTTTTTCATTAGAAAACTGTAAGTAGAAATTTTTTGTTGTGGAGGTTGTTTGTTGAGGTGAGAATCTCCCTGTGCAGCCTAGCTGGCCTAGAACTTAGCATTTAGACCAAGCTAGCCCAAAACTTCAGCAATTCCTCCTGCCTCAACCTCCCAGGTGTGCTGAGATCACAGTGTGCGTACTTCTGTATACAAAAGATGTTTTCTATCTTTTGCTCAGATGTTGAAAATGGTAGTTTATATGCATTACATGCAGTTTAATGTATATTTTGGCATAATACATTCAATGCATTGAACAGCTGTAGCATTCCTTAGTTTTCCCCCCATTCCTTTAGGTGAACACATTCTTTTCTTTACATCTCAAAAGCAGAGCTGCAGGCACAGTTCAGCGGCAGAGCATTTGCTGCACATGCTCAGAGGCCTGGGTGCCATTCCTAACACTACCATAAGGAAATACAAAACCACAGAAGATTACAATAAAACGTTAGGAGAGGGTGGGGTGGAAACGATGGAGACAAAGTACTCATTTGAAACTCACAAATGTGAAAAGTACATAAATTAGATAACCTGCTCACAAAGCCCAAATAATAAAAGGACAGGTTCTAGACGCACAAAAGAAATAGGGAGGAAGTTAGGATACAGCAGTGGTAGAGGACTTGCCTGCTGTGTATAAAACCCGGGTAAGAGCAGGAACAGGAAAGGAGCCACTAGATGCCTAGCACAGTATGTGACAACAGACCTCTGTTGATTTATACCATTGTGGAATTTCAAAATTCTGTAGACAAAAAGAGTATCTTTCCAATGTCTAGAGTAGAACTTCATAGAGAATATGAGTTCATTCTGGCTATATAGCATGACCCAGTCTCAAAAATAGATAGGTGAATGGATGGGATGGATGGATGGATGGATGGATGGATGGATGGATGGATGGATGGATAGATGGATGAATGGGACAGGACGGGACTGGCAAGACAAATACTGCTGCAGGTAGAGGCACTTACCAGCAAGCTTGACAACCTGAGTTCAAGCCCCAGAACCCATATGGCACAAGAAGAGAACTGAGCTTGTGGATGTAAAACTACATCTGAAATAAGAAAGAAGAAGCAGGCAGGCATGGAGGTGCCAGCTTGTAATACCAGCTTATCAGAGGCTGAAGCAGAATTGAAAATTAAGGCCAGTGTGACATACACACAAAACTGCAAGCCAGTCTGAGCTATATAACAAGACCTGAGCCAGGCAGTGATTCATGCCTTAATCTCAGCACTCAGGATCTCTGAGTTTGAGGCCAGCCTGGTACAAAGCAAGTTCTAGGACAGCTAGGGCTACATAGAATAACCATGTCTTGAAAAAAACAAAAAAAAACAAGACCTGAGCCCTTGTTTCAAAACAAGCAGTAGAAAGAAATCCAAGAAATAGACTTTTCTTTTTAAAAATCAGAGAACTGACTCCTGGCAGCTGTCCTATGAAAACCACATGACACATGGGCAAATAAACATAATAAAAATGTTTATATGTGTGCACATGGGTACACATATACCACCTTGAGGACTCTGGGGATCAAACTCAGGTAGTGAAGCCTTTACCTTCTGAGCCATCTGGCTGGTCCTGCCCGGCATATTTACATGGTTTTCACACTTGCAAGGCAAGTGTTTTATCAGTGAACTATCTCTCCATCCCTGGTTGTTTGTCTATTGTTCTTTATGATTTTCCATGTCTTTTCAAGATTTTACACTCAGAGCTCAAGTGGGCGGGGGAATGGTTAGGGCAGTGCAGCCTGCTTTAAGGAAGCTAGGGCCAGGGGTCGGAAAAGCTGTTCAGAGCGCTGGCTGCTCTTCCAGAAGATCCAAGTTCAATTCCTAGCACTTACATAGCAGCCCACAACAGTAACTCCTGATCCAGGGGATTCAACACCCTCACACAGACATCCTTGAAGTCAACATAAAATAAAAAAGAAGCTGGAACCAACAGAAGTAGGAACAGGAAGTCTAAGGTTGAGAGTGTGGTAGGAAAACCCAAGAACCCAGGTAAGGCAGAAGGCAGGGCTGGTGGGGAAGTGGTTCTCAGGACAGCAGGAAGCCAAAATTGGCATCTCTTGAACTTGGAAGTGTTTCCTTAGGAATTGGATTCAAAACTTTTAGAAGAAATGATGATCATTGTTCAGTATGACTTCTGCCACTCCTACAGAAATCCTGTAAGGTTGCCTGTTTGCCTGGGTGTCACAACACTGGACATCCAGCTGCAGTTTGAGTCTGCATGCAGATGCACAGAAAACAGAGTTAGGACTGTCCTCTAGTGCCCACAATCTGTCACTGCAACCATACAGGTTCCTCAGCTGTTTGAAGGCCCAGACTGACCTCAGTATTTTATCCTTTATGTAAGCAATCCTTCTAAGAAAGAAGAAACAGAACGTGGAAAAGAAACAGTTAAATGTTCATGGAAATGAAATGAGGAAAACCGGAACATTTTTGTTTTTAATTTCAGAAAATAGTAACCAACACTGACAAGTGCAGAGGAGGGGGTAGCCTGAGGAAACACAAAATGGAGAAATCGAAGAATGAATTTCCACCAAGCTGGAGAGCCAGGACTTCACAATCAGAAATACTGGGCCGGTGTGTGCACCTTTCTGACTGTGGGGTTGTGTGCAAGTCACTTTGCTTTACTTTGCTGAACTTGATTCCATGCAAAGAGCACCATGGTTAGATCCCTGTCACCATGAAGCCAGAAGGCCATGCCTGGATGCCAGCATTACCAGTAGCTGAATATTTTGGAGTAGCCCATTAGGCCTTCTATGCCTCAGTGTCTTGAGGGGTAGAACAGAACCTGGCAGGGCTGTGAGATTGCCTGAGCTGAATTCTGTGGAGGGCTCAAAAGAGTGCCCCGCAAAGCCAACCCTGGGCGTTAGCTTTCAGTGGTATATCATATATATCAGATATATATATATATATATATATATATATATATATATAGTCACCTAGCTTTCAGTGGTATATCAGATCTACAAGTCACCTGGGATAAAACCAGCATTCCCCCTCTCCTCTTCCTGGAAAATCTGGCCTGATTCAAACCCTGGTGTCCCCATCACACACAGAGCTGAAGAAGCGACTATTCGTCCTAAGCCAGATCAGCACTCCGCAATACCCTCAGGTCTGTGGCTCTCACTGCCTTTTCTCCACAGACCTTGCTACATAATCTAGAGTCACTTGAATTCAGTTCCCAATCTTCTGCTGGTATTTTAAAGAAGCAAAACCAACAAGCTTTCCTTGTGTTTGAATTCCTTTGACTGCCCAGAAAGGAAGCTGTGGATCAGAATGTACCCGACCAAACATCTCTGGAAGGAGGCAGAGCATGCCACCCTGCAATGGTGAGACCTGGGACTGGCAGTCGCTGTGCCCGTCTGTATACCACCAGGAAAACACTCGCTTCCCATGGTGACTCCAAGGGCATCCTGCATGTCTGTCCTTCATTCTCTTTATGCTTGGAACTTAAGGATGCAAAGGTGGCCACCAAGCACCCTTTGTCCATTTACTGCCAAGTAGCCAGAGAGAGCAGCCAGCATATTACGCTGAATCAGCCCTGTATCTGTCAGTCATGACCACACCAGCAAGCTTTCCACTGGTCAAAAAGACCTCAGGAGTTCATGGAAGTTCTGAACCAGGTTCATAAGCCAGAGCTGGAACTGGGGAAAAGAACCACGCATGAGCTTATACAAAAATGTTTTATTTACTGTTCATATTTCTTCTTCTCATCCTGAGCCCCTGACCCAAAGCCCAGCCAGCTTCTAAGCATCCTGCTGTCTGGTTCTTGAATGTGGGGCACTAGGAAAATGACTAGACATTGTAAAAAGTGGGAGTCCCCCCGCTCCCACCAGAGACAGAAGTTAGAAGAAGCTTTCTTGCCTGGCTGAAGCTACCCAAGGTGGTCCCTTAAGTCAGAGGGTCCTCCCCACTGGATGGATGTGAGGAAGAAAGAACATGTCTTTCAGAGGCCTGGAGCTCAGAAGTAAGGGGCGTGTGTGTGTGTGTGTGTGTCTGTCTGTGTGTGCTCACTGCAGTTTTAAGGTGCTAACCAGGAAGAGGTTGGCGTAGTGGAACTGAGATGTGAATGTAGGGATAGAAAAGGAAAAGAGAGGATGTGTTTTGAGCAGGGCCACCTGTGGAGAACAGTTATAGCCCTTATGGGAGTGGTCATTACAACTACCAGGAAGAGGAAAAAGAGAGTCCTGTCCTCTCCTAGACAAAGGACAAATGACACAATAAACACTTTTGGTCTGAGAGTGCCAGAAAAGGGCACTCATTGGCACAGAAAAGGGCAAACAGCCCTCATCTGCCAGACATGGGCTTGGTTACCTCACAGACCACCACAGCCCACTCTGGGTACCATCACCCCTGTCTCTGCCATTCCTGCCCTAGTACAAGCTCTATTGGAGACTAACACTGCCAGTCAGACTCTGATTGGTGGACAGAAGCAAGGGTCCTGAAGTGCAGGGTCCTGATTCTGACATGAGGCCTACCAATCGCTGTATTCAACTTGTTTCCATGGCCTGGCTGCTTCTAGCCAGACATACACAGCTCTTCTAGGCAGAGACTTGGCCCACAGACTCTGTCAGATGAGGTGTGCTCTCAGGAAGAGCCATAGAAAGGTGTACATTTGTCTTTCCCATCCTAGGACCTGCCCTGCAGGCTCAGAAGTCCGAGTCTGCATCCAAGAGCTCAGCCTCCATTAGGTTAGTGCGGGAATGAATGGATCCCAGCCCCTGGAGGCGGCCCTGAGCCCAGACCCGGGGGGCTGAGGCACCAGGGAGAAATGGATCTTGATGGGGACTAGGCTCTGGGCAGAAGGGGTTGGAGACTAGAGTCCAGGCTCCCTGTCGGCAGGACTCCCCTGTTCCCCAGGCATTTGCAGCTACCAGGCACTTCTGCCGAGGCAGCTGAGGCAGCCGAGGAACTGCACTGGTGGCAGGAACAGGGGCAGAATGGTGAAGCTCAGGGGCTGGCCCCAAGGGGCACACCTCCTTCTTCCTCTTCCTCCGCTTTTTCTTCCGGCCCAAACGCTTCTCTAACTCTGGGGAGATCTCTGCCTCAACCAGCCACAGGTTGGCTTGTTCTTCTGGTGGCACTGTCAGAAGGACAAAGAGCACAGCTTAGGGCTTTGTTCTGTTCTTTCCGCCCTTCCCTCCCAGAATCCCTATTTTTTGGGTTCTGGGACCCGTCACTCCAGGCTTCCCAAGCCTTGGCATCTCCTTCAGGTCCTCTGGGGCCTTTCCTTCCTTCCCCTAGTTTTACAACCCCATATATTCATTCCAGGAGCTCCTAGACAATGTGTCCACCGACCCCTCCTTCCTGCAGAAGACAGAGCCCTCATACCTGGAGTTGCCACAGGGGTAACGGACACATCCTGGGGCAATATGGCTCCTCTCCGAGCCACCATCTTGGTGACATGCTGGGCCCAGGCAGAGGAGACGTCAGCTGAGGGTTCATTGAGGTCAAAAGCCAAACCGGCTTGGGGGATGAAAGGAAAGAAAGAACAATGACCCCTCCTTATGTAACATGGGTCATCTTTCCTAGCCAGTCCTTCCCACTGCAGCTGGCAGAGAGATTCCACCCCGGAGCCAGTGCCCATTCAAAATCTGAGTGCAGCAGCCTCTGATTCCCAAAAAGTAAAACTTGAGATCATAAGTCTAGGACCAGCACCCTGACTTACTCTGGCTCAGAAAAGTCACTGGAGATGGCAGAGAAGAAGGAAGAGAGAGCAAAGTCCTCAGAGAACTGCAATACCATGAACAGGCTGAGGGAGGAAAGGGGGTAGAGGGGAGAGACACGACAAGGCACCCGAGATGGAGCAGAGTGTGAGTGAGTGCCTTGGTCAGACAGTCACCAACTCACCAACAGGTCCATCATGGGAGACAGTGTGCATGCTGAAGGAGAGCTCCTGGCCCGGGTTCTGCAGCAGCTCACGCCGCTTAGAGAAGGCCTTGGCGATCATCTTGCTCTTCTTGATTCTCTTGGGCTCATCATCACTGTGCCCAGTCAACCTGAGAACAGAAGGGGTGGGGCTGGCAAGTGCAGGAGCAGCCACTTCCTTCCAAATCTATCGGAAGACCTGGGATTCTGGGTTTAAGTCCTGAGGACTCTGAGGAGCTGAGGCCTTCACAGCAACAAAACATGCCTAGAATGCAGGTCTCCTGTGGCCCCTACTTGAAAAGCGCTGGTTCTCACTGTCCCCTAGAGGGCAGTGGTGAGCAGCTAAGAAATTAGCCATCCAGACTTGCTTTGGCAAACACTTCCCCAGTCTGTTTTGGAAGCATGGTAAGACAAAGTCCTCAAGTGAAGACATGAGGCTGAGGGTAAGAGAGGAAGGACAAGATCAGACAGCTGCTGACCTCACCTGCACCAGGTGCGCCTCCAGATGAGCAGGGTGGCCTTGGTCCAGACCCAGGTGCTCATGGCAATGCCAGTGCCAAACATGGCAAATAGATTGATCTTCTCCACCAGGAGGCTGGGCCGATTCTTGATCTCACAGTCAGGAATGGGCTTCTTGGTAGGCAGCCCGATGGTCACATTGGCTTGGCATCTATGATGAGGAACGGTCAACAGCTAAGGCTATCGGGATCCAGTAAGAAGGCACCCAACATGAATCCATATAGGAGAGAGCTGAGCCCCACTGCGTGATTCTCATGGAGTGGGTGCTGGAGGTGAAACCCACACATAGTGTACCACTAGACCCCAGTGATACACTTTGGAATCATCTAGAGAGCTTTTATAAACCACTGCTGTCTGAGCCTCACATCAAACTTCGGGGACAAGAATCCAGCATCACCGCAGGTAACATCTTCCTAGACTGAAAGGGGTAAACTTAAGAACGAGCCAAAAGCAGTTAGAGAGGTGTGTGTGTGTGTGTGTGTGTGTGTGTGTGTGTGCCACTTATGTCCAGGTACTTGCAGAGTCCAGGAGAGGGTGCTGGATCCCTGGAGCTGGAGATACAGGCATTTGGGAGCTACCAGGTGTAGATGTTGAGAACTGACCTTACATCCTATGGCACAGTAACAAGCACTCCTAAGAACAGAGCCATCTCTCCAGCCAGAGTCTCCCTTTTAAGGGAGGTTTTAACCATGAACCCCGGTAGCAGCAGGCATCCTTTTAGCAGTGGAGATGCTGCAGGTGCCCTGGTTCACCTTTACTGAGATCCAGAAACACTCAAGCAGAACTGGCAAACTTGACCAGGTTGCTGAGCTGTCCAAGGACCTGCTCCTGTGCATTGACTCAGGGAGAGCCACCGATGGTAGAAGGCACACAGATCACAACATGGGTTGGTTTCTGAACAGTTGCAAACACACAGGACATCCTGCCCAGGGGCGCAGACAGACATGTGGAGTTGGAAAGCAATGTAGAAGCTATTCATATCTGAGGCAGGATGGTGGAACAAGCACTTCACAAGCAGATGCAATGCTGCATTATAGCTGGAGCTCCAGTCCCAACCACGCCCAAGCCAAGCCCGGGGCCCCTCACTCACAGCACATAGTCCCGGAAGCTACGCTCCCACTCAGCCTGGTTGAAGAAGTCATAGAAGTGGCAGCTGAAGGTGATGAGCACAAAGCCAAAGGCCAGGAAGCCAAAAATGCCTGTGGAGTTCAGGGGCGGGATCCGTTACCAGAACAGACATGGTAGCAGCACCCGGGAAGAGGGCAACTGCGTATGGAATACTAAAGGCAGCTGAGTCCAGGGTGGCTACATGCTGGGTTCAGGTCAGGAACTGCATCCTCCAAAATAAATCCAGAGGCGATTTATTATACTATGGGAGGCCACAGGAAGGGCAAGAGGCCTGCGGTAGCAGTCCTGGCACCAACCTGGGTTCTTCCCCTTCTCAGAGGGAGTTGCCTCCTCCACTATCACTACACCTTGGCTCTGTCCCTGAATATTTAACTCTCCACACTGTCTTTCTGCATCCTGGAGGCCCCATCAAGGATTCAGTACTGAGATGTCCAGAGCCCTGGGCACCACTTACCCAGGCGCAGCATGGTCTCGTTGATCTTGCTGGCTGCCTTCTCACTCAGAAGCCCAGGGTGGTTGCTCTTGATGGAGAACAGAGTCATGACCCCTAAACAGACAGAACTGAGGCATTAGCAGAACAGAAGACACTCGTCTGGGGTGGGGGGTGCAGGGAGGGAGGCCCCATGGCCCTGGACTCCTATGACTAATTACATAAAGCTTGGGGAACCAGAGAATGAGAGAACAGCTATTAGTAACTGGGACAGAGCCTAGACAACAGTCAAGGACAGAGAGAGGAAACCAGGTCAAAGCTATTCTGATGGTGAAAGCGTGAAACAGAATCAACAATAGTATTGCCCAATAGAAATACATTGTGTGACATATAAAAAAAAATCTCAAATTTTCTAGTAGCCACATTAAAAAATTATATAATTTTATTATATTTTATAAGCCAAATATATCCCAAATAGAACCACCTCTGCATTCCATACAACAAACTATTAGTGATTAATTTATATTCATATTTTTCTTTCTCTTCTTCATGCTAAGTCTCAAACACATCGTGTTTTTTACACTTAAGCATCTCAGTTTGGCCTCGTTTCAACATCCATGGCTACTGGTTACCGTATGGGAGGCGCAGATGCAAACTATACACCAGAGGCTCAGATGCTCTGCCAGAAAGGCAGGGAAGAAGGCTGAACAGAAGGTTGACAGTTCAGTGGGAGGAAACCAAAACTGACAAAGAAAACCAAGCAAAATGAGCTAGAAACCAAGGCAAATCATGGGCTGGCAGATTGAGACGGGGAAATTAGGGACCAGTAAATCTGTATATGTTATGAAAACTGTTTGTGTATGTTAGGGGTTGGCATGACTTGGAAACCAAGCTCCAAAAATATGACAGTATCTATAAAACTAGTGTGAACAGACATAAGCAATGGCCCCAAGATGCTCCGTGTGGGCCAGCTAGGTGTCCCGGAGCATTCACCATGTAAGTACATCCTGACAAGGGCGAAGAAAGAGGGTCTGGAATCTAGCCAAGTTCCCCTCAAAAAAAGCCAAGAACCTTGGTCATGGCGTGGGAGGAAGAGGTACACTTTTCTGTCCTCAAAAAAGTGCTGTTCAGCCTATAGGGTCATCTTCTATATTGCACCAAGGTTTAGGCAGATATCAGAGGAAGGCAGTGGAGCTGGAAGCTCCCATCCCACTTCCACAGAGTAGGTGCTCAGCGCACTATGTTACCTGGCTGGCCCTGGCTGAGTCACTCACCTCGGATGAGGAAGTAGCCTCCCACAATAAGCACCAGACCAATTGGGGCCAGGACAAAGCCAGCACGGTACCGATAGTTCTTATAGCCTACAAAACAGATGCCGCTCACGGAGTCTCCATCTACCTGTAGCGGGAAGGTGTGGAAGGGATAGTTAGGTGTGACCCTTCCCCCAAGCTCACCCCATTCAGGTCCCCAGCCCCCAGCCACTATACCTGAGCCACAGCCAGGATTGCCACCGTGAGGACAAAGGGGAGTGACCACGTGAGCAGGTGGAAATAGGATGTCTTGCCCGAGAGAGGCTGGTAGGTGGTGCCCAGGGCTTTGAAGGAGGTGTGCCAGGCATAGGTGAGGACCACGAACCAGACTACTCCAGCCATCAAGGCATAGTACACGATGACAAAGATGATGACACAGGACAGGGTCTCACTGGAGCTGTGAAGATGTGGGGTATCACTTGGAGAGTCACTTTGTATCCTTCCTACCAGTCACTCCACCTTGTCCCCAGGTCCTAGTCTACTAAAATGAGGAGGGTCCCCAGGAGTTGGGACACAGGTCGGATGTGAAGAGGCTACAGGGTACATCATCTCAGGAGAATCACAAGTCTCAACACTGAACACAAGAGGGCAATGCTAAATCCTACCCATTATGGCTGCCTTCAAGTCCAACTCCTTCCTTCTAAGGAAAAAGTGCATTACAGGCTTTCTCCTCCCACCCTCACCTCTGGGTCCCCAAGATACTTACGTGGGCTCCCCAAATCTCATGGTGCCATCTGCTCGGCAAACAATCTCTCGGCGGGCACCATCCATGAATTGGGCCAGCCAGCCAATGCTGCCCACGAAGAAACACGCATTGACATAGAAGAGAATAACCGCAGGGTAGCGATTGGAGTTCCGCCAGTCAGCCACAAAGGTGGCCTAAAGGGAGAAGCGGCCATGCAGTGAAGTGAGGGTCTGTTCTGCTGCAGATGCCTCGATCTGAACCCAAGACCCCCTCATAAGCTTCTGTGGGTCCCCTACCAAGCCACTTCATTTTAGAGTCCCTGCTCCTTGGGCTGTCAATCCTATACCCTTGTCCTTAAAGCGCTGCTCACCAGTGTGAAGAGCGTGCAGAGGCCAGTGACCGCCCCGAAGGCTGCGATGTAGCTGTGCATGTCCTGGTGCTCGGCCTCCGTGAACAGCGGGTTCTGACACTGGATCCCACAGCCCTCCACGTCCTCGTACCAGCTCTTGGGGTTGTCTGTCCGCACCAAGGGTGCTTCACATTGGCCTGAGCTGTTGAACTTGATGTTTTGTACCTCGTTCTGACACGGGAAAGGAAAAAGAAAATACCACGGGGAGAGATAAATCAGGGTTAAGGAGGTCTGGGAAACTGGGCAAGAGCAGATACGCTGGCTGGAGGCCCACTGCTGCTTATGGCTCTATATCCTTGGACAAATTACTTGACTATTTCATTTTTCTCATTGGAGAGAGTAGCCCCTACCTCATAGGGAGTAAGGATTCGATTAATAAAAGGACTAAAGTTCTCATAATGGTATGTGTATGTAGTAAATGATAATTAGTATCACTATCATTCTGTTATCCCTATAGATGTCCTCTTCCAACCCACACTGCCTTGTACCCCTCTGTCTTCCTGCTTCTAGTGTTCGTGTGTATGTGCTCTGACTTCTACATGTGACAGAAATTTCTCGACAGGCTCCTGTCACTCACAACCCTAAAAGCAAGCATTCAAAAACTACTGGACAACCATGCTCCATCAGGTCAACAGAGACCCAGACTGTGGGTTACAGCTTGGATGCATGCTTTGTCGGCCCTGTGTCTGCAGACGCGGGGTCTCCTAGGAGGGACACCTCTGGCTCCCCAGCATCCAGTACAGTGCTGCTCTGTTCCAAGGCTAGACGACCCTCTCTTGCCCCACAGGGCACTTACTGGGCAGCCTTCAGGGAAGTGGTCCGGTGTGCAACGCAGAAAGTCAGGCCACCCTCGCTCCCGCTCCACAATGGCACAGGGGCCTCGGGTGGCCTGGCAGAGGGTGCGGCTGGGCAACTCCACTCGGTCATTCTCACATTTGGGCATGTAGACAGCACACAGCAGGGGCTGGATCACTGCCCAGCAACGGGGGGCATTCCGGAGACCTGTGAAGTGGTGATAGAATGGGACATTGTGGCAAAGACCCCGCCTCACTTACCCACTGATACAGTTGTAACCCCTGCCCCTAAGCCTTTGTCATCCCAATTCTGGACAGGACAGCCTTTGTGCTGCAGGGTTGTCTTATGCATTACAGGACACTTAGCACCACTAGACTCTGCTCTCTAAATACCAACAGAACCCCGAAGTCACTGTGACAACCAAAAATATGCACCCCCAACTCCAGGGATGTCAACTAAAAGAGGGCTGGAAGGGGAGATGGTAGTCTAGCTCTTTCAAACGTAATTTTGTGATATTTCTATATTTTATTTTATTTGAGAATGTTTTGTCTGCATGTATATACCATGTATATGTCTGCTGTCCTCAGAGGTCAGCGAGGGCACTGGATCCCCTGGAAATGGAGCTACAGATGGTTGTGAGCTGCCGTGTGGGTGCTGGGATTCAAACAGGGTCCTCTGCAAGAGCAGTGAGTGCTCGTAACTGCTGAGCCGTCTCTCCAGCCCCGCACTGTCTAGTTCTTGGTCAGAGGTGGGTTACAGGAGTGCTTCCACTTTGTGCAAGTCAGACTTGTGGTTCCTTCACTAATGTGCACCCCTATCATAGTTCAGCTAACATTCGTAAAAACAGCCGCCACTTTTGAATGCCCCGCTGAAAAGTGGTAGGGCCTCTGACTGAGAATCTCAGGGTGGGATTGTCTCTTCAGGGTGTTTTCTAAACCCTTCTGTGGGCCTCTCTCTTCTAATGCAGAAGGGTTGTGGGACCCATTCACCAGAACCAAGAGATGTTTCCCCATGCCCAGCCCCAAGAGCCCTTTTTCACTCTTACCAAGCTGAGGCAGAGAGAGAAGAGGTGGGGGCTTAAGAAGAGGTACTCAGAGGAGCCGGGAACTCGAGAGCCAGAGGAGGAAACAGGTCAGATGGAGAGAAACAGAGGAGGCTCTGTCCAGTGCAGAGGGAGGAAAGATGCTGTCAGCACAGAAACACAGTCGTCTCCCCAAGCCCCAACCCAGCCTAGGTCTCAACTTGCTCACCCCAGGAGCCCAGAGTGCTCTGCTTTCTGCCCACATGGCCCCCCCTAAAATCACCTCTACTTTGGGAACACCAACACTCCAGGAGAATCTTCTGAGGGTGTGAGAGCCATTTTGTATAACTGTGCCTCCGACTAGTGGGGCAGGTCACCACTCTTTCGGTGGAGAGTTCACAATACAGTACAAGGGTAAGGAGTATGGACAGTGTGATTAGTCTGCCTGGGCCACCATACCCTGGCAGTGTGGTCTTGAACAAAGTACATTATCTCTAGCCTCAGTCTCCTCGTCTGTAAAATGGAGACGACAGAGCTACCTTGTACAACCCTGGGCAGAATGAGAAATGGTACAGTCTATGTGTTTGGCCCAGCACCTATCAGGCACTATGTCCTTGAGAGGGACTAGCTGTTCTCATTAGCAGTCCGAGCCTAGTCTTAGGCTTCACAGCTCCAAGAATACTCCAAGGTTCCAAGAGTCCCTGCCAGTTATGAAGCAATGTCCTCAGGAAACAGCATCTCCTCTGGTGCAAGTCACCATCACTTGGGAACCTCACTCACCTAGAGGAGGACCCAGGCCTGGAAATTCTGAGCTGGTAGGTTTAGGTGGGAGGCCATTGTGAGAGGGCTGTGTAATGTGTCTTGACTTGTAAGGAGGACATGTCCCCACTAACACATCATGAAGTAAAGGCAGCCTAAGAAGCAAATGCGTTCAGAGCTACTGAGCAGTCAGATTTACCAACCCAGTATGCTGTGTGGAACATGTTAGCTACTTCCCCATGTGATCAAAGGACTGAGTGGGAGCTGTGGCTGATGGCTGCTACCCAGCATCTAGAGAAAAAAAATTAGAACTCATATTGCTGGTCTGGGAGAGGATCCAAATGTAAAAGTAGTGGCTTGATTTCTATCTAATGCAAAAAAAGAATTAAGTTAAGACAAGAAAATCGTTTAAGTCAAACCACTATAAATTGGGGGCTGTCTGCTTAAGTGCAGATGAGGAGCCAGTGCGATGGCTCAGTAGTAAAGGAGCTGGGCCGCCCCAACTTACAAGCTGAGACTCAGTTCTGGGTGAGAGGGTAGAACCAACTCCCTTAAGTTGTCATCTGATTGCCACATGTCCACCATGGCACATGAAACACATGCACACATTCATGCACACACACACTCACACATACACACACACACACACACACAAGTGCAATAAAATTTTGTTTTAAAAGAAGATGGAACTAGTCTCCATCTTGAATATGGTGACTAGTTAGTTACACAATACTATACTTTTACTTTTTTTAAATTCTTTTTTTTTGGGGGGGGGTCAGTCTTGCACTTTATTGTCGTCGTCATCTCAGGCCTTGACTGCACACTTGCGCAGTGGGTACAGCCACTCCTTTCGCTGCTGCTGCTTGGTCTTCAGCTTCTCTTTGTGCTTGGTGAGCCTGCAGCCATGGCTCTAGTCTTCTTGGGTCGCAGGTCCAGGGGCTTGTACTTCTTGCCCTAGTAGAATTTCCTGAGGTTTTTCTCTTTGAGTTTCGTTAATGACAATGAGGACTTGGGTGATGGATTTGCATACGACTCGCATCTTGGAGAGTTTGGACATGGCACAGTCTGTCACTTAGGCAAAGTGAAGCTGGAACAATTCCACCTTCATATCGTCCAGTTGTTTCAACAGTTCCTCCTTGCTGAGCAGGTCCCAAGCCTTAATCTTGGCCATTGCTGAAGAGGCCATTGCTAAGGTGACCTAGTTCCTTTTTTTTTTTTACAGTCCAGTCTTTATCCCCATCCCAGTCCTCCTTTCTCTGACTGTTCCTCATTCCATACCTCCCCCCACCCCCCGTACTATACTTTTTATAAAAAAGGTTTTAATAACATACAACGCTACACTTTTGTCCAAATTCACAAAACTATACAAAAAAAGGGAGCATGGTGCCAGGGATTTAGCTCAAGTGTCCCAGTGCCTGCCCAGCTCAGATGAATCCTGTTTGATCTTCAGCACCACATGAACCTGGCCTGCAGTGCCCATCTGGGAGAGGGAGGCTGATGACAAGAAGTTCAGGCTCATTCTGGACAATAATACATAGAAAGTTCAAGGTTACACTTAGATATATGAGACCTTGCCTCAGAGTGAGGGAGGTAGAACTTATTGAATGTTTATTGCATAATACATCTAAAATACACAGGGGGATGGGCTGGCGAGGTAGCTCAGCGGGTAAGAGCACTGACTGCTCTTCCAAAGGTCCTGAGTTCAACTCCCAGCAACCACATGGTGGCTCACAACCACCCGTACTGAGATTTGACGCCCCTCTTCTGGCGTGTCTGAAGACAGCTACAGTGAACTTATATATAATAATAAATAAATCTTTGGGCCAAAGCGAGCGGAATTGATTGATTGGAGTGAGCAGAGGTCCTAAAAATTCAATTCCCAGCAACCACATGAAGGCTCACAACCATCTGTTCAGCTACAGTGTACCATAAACATAAAATAAATAAATAAATCTTTAAAAAAATACACAGGGGGAAGGAAGCCACCTGGAGTACTGTAAGAAGCATCAGGCAGTTACTGTTCTTCTGGATTTTTGTGACACTGTCCCCCCACCCCTTTACTTTTAAACATTTTATTTTATAGTTTAAAGGCAAACTCAAATAAGGTTTTGTTTTGGTGCACACCTTTAATCCCAGCACTCAGGAGGCAGAGACAGGCAGATCTGAGTTCCAGCCCAGCCTAGTCTACAAAGCAAGTTCCAGGACATCCAGGGATACAAGAAAAAACAAGTCTCAAAAAACCACAAACAAACAAACAAACAAAAACCCAACTCTGTTTTGCTTTGCTTTTGCTTTTTAAGGACCAGAGTCTTACTATGTGGTTCAACTGGCCTGGAAATCGCTAGCAGACCAGGTTGGCCTGGAACTCACAGAGATCCACCTTCCTCTGCTTCCCAAGGCTGGGATTAAAGGTTTGTGCCAGTATGTCTAGCAAAAGATAATGAATCTTACAAACAATTAAGAGCCATCTAGGGGAGATTGTTTTTAATCCCTATCTTACATGAAAGAAAATTCCAGGGGTCTCTCACTGAACTGAGAGCTCACTGACTTGGTAAGCTGGTTGACTCCTAATAGGATTCTGCTATCTCTATTTCCCAGGGCTGGGATTACAGCAGCCATGTAATGAGTCCACTCATGTCTAGATTTTTACATAGATGATGGGGATCTGAACTCAAGTCACTGCGCCAGCACAGCACAGCACAGCACAGCAATCTCAGCAAGTGCAGCAAGCGCATTTCCCGCTGAGTTACCTCTCTAGCTGCAGCGGCTTGAATGAGAATGGCACCCATAGGCTCATATATTTGAACACTTGTTCCCTCGTTGCCAGAATTGTTTGGGAAGGATTGGGAGGTGTGGCCTTGTTGGAGGTGGTGGATCAGGGACAGGCTTCGCTTCAAGGTTTCAAAAGCCTACATTATTCCCAGTTAGCTTTTTCTCTTTCTTCCTCATGCTTGTAGATCAAGATAGCTACTGCTTCAGGCATGCCTGCCCTGCCTGTCTGCCTGTCTGTCTGCCTGTCTGCCTGCCTGCCTGCCTACCTGCCCTGCCTGCCTGCCTGCCTGCCTGCCTGCCTGCCTGCCTGCCTGTCTGCCTGCCTGCCTGTCTGTCTGCCTACCTGCCCTGCCTGCCTGCCTGTCTGCCTGTCTGCCTGCCTGCCTGCCTACCTGCCCTGCCTGCCTGCCTGCCTGCCTGCCTGCCTGCCTGCCTACCTGCCCTGCCTGCCTGCCTGCCTGCCTGCCTGCCTGCCTGCCTGCCTGTCTGCCTGCCTGCCTGTCTGTCTGCCTGTCTACCTGCTGCCAGGCTCCTTGCCTTGATGATCATGGACTCTAACATTCTGACACTCTCAGCACCAAATAAATTCTTTACTTCTATAAATTGCCTTGGTCAGTTGTCTTATCACGGCAATAGGACAGTAACTAAGACACTAGCCCTATTTGGTTGTTTATTTTTAAGACAGGGTTTCTTTATATAATCTTAGCTGGCCTACAACTCACTAGGTAGTTCAACTGGGCCTCAGACTTTATGACAGTTCACATGAGTGAACCTCCCAAGGCTGGGATTTTAAAATCATCACGCCTGGCTTTGGAAAATATTTTTTTTAAACCTTGAGGTGAGAATGACCTTTTGATGCATATCACACACACACACACACACACACACACACACACACACACACACACACTCACACACACATACCAAACAAATAACAAAACCCTTAAAGCTATGAAATGAAAAAAAAAAAAAAACACTCCAGAAAAATCTGGTAAATTCAATAGAATAAAAAGGAAAACCTTGGGGACAGAGACATGGCTTGGCAATGGCTCGGCAGGTAAGATCACTTGCAGCTCTTCCACAAAACCCAAGTTATGTCCCAGCACCCACACCAGGAGACTAAGCAACCACCTGCAGCTCCTGCTCCTGGAGGTCCAACTCCCTCTTCCGGCCTCTGAGGGCTCCCGTGCACATGTGATGCACACATACATAAATTAAAAAATTTTTTTTTTGTTTTTTTCGAGACAGGATTTCTCTGTGTAGTCCTGGCTTAAGAAAACTAGCATACTGGGAAAATACATTTTTAATATATATCAATGTTAAAAAGGCTAATCTCCTTAAAGCACAAAGCTCTTCCAGATCAATAAGCAATGCACAGCCCTGTGGAATAATGGGAAAGGCAGAAGAAATCACACAGAGAAGGAGTGTGTGGCTTTTAATAATGTAAATCATCAACCGCACTCTTAACATGATAAATGCAAAATAAGTGAGATATAACATGTTATCCTTTAGACTAATAAAGATGAAAACATTTGCAAAATACTGACCCACCAAGCATGTGGGGAGAGGGGCGAACAGGCAGAGGTAACAAATACTGCTAAATCTTGGGGAGGCCACTTAACATTATCAGAATTTTACTTCACAAGTTGATGATATATAGGGTTACTCTTGATAGTACTCTCTGCAAGAGCAAAAGAAGGGAAAACAGCTTGAGTCCATATCCTACATAGATTAGCCATAAAACACACACATCAGGGGCTGGGATGTAGCTCAGTGGTAGATCAAATGCCTATTATGTACAACGTCCTGGGTTCCAGTCCCAGCACAAAGTGCATGTGTGCATGTACGTACGTACATACATACACACACACACACACACACATGCACACGCATGCACGCACACCAAAACCAATCTAATACACAAAGGGCTAGAAAGATGGCTCAGCAACAGGGTTTGAGTCCCAGCATCCACATAGCAGATCACAACCATCTCCGGTGTGCACACAGTGGATACACATACACACAGGTAAAATACCCTGTGGTGGTTTGAATGATGACAGCCCCAATAGATTCCTATATGTAAATGTGTGGTCCCTGTTTGGTGGAACTGTTTGGGGAGGATTAGGATGTGCCCATGTTAGATATGGTTTATTGCTCAGGGTATTTTGAGGTTTCAAAGCCCACTCCTTTCCCAATTAGTGTTCTCTCTCTCTCTCTCTCTCTCTCTGTCTCTCTCTCCCTTATGGTGGTTGTCTCAACATCTAAGTTCTCAGCTATTGCTCCAGCACCATGCCTGTCTGCCTGCTGCCGTGCTCTCTGCCACGATGATCGTAGGCTCACCTCCTGAAACTGTAATGAAGCCCCCAATCAAATGCTTTCTTTTATAAACTGCCTCAGTCGTGGTGTCTCTTCACAGCAATCGAAAAGTAACCAAGGGCATATCGATACCGCACAAAAAATTTAAATATACAATAGAACACAACTCGGAACCGAACCATGTATCTAAAATGGAATAGGGTCCGATATGCATTGTTAAATGCACACGATTGACTGGAGCCTGGGGGAAGATGAAAGACATCCAGCAATCTGTCACGAATATTTAAAAGAACACACACACACACAAATAGCCAACATTCATGGCGGCCTCTGAGGGACAGTGGGTATTAGCAAGCGGAAGTGGGGTTCATCTTGTTTCTTCTCAGCCCTACGTCACATGTACCGCCTGTTCCTAAAGCAATGTGTGGTGGCACACACCTTTAATCCCAGCACTCGGGAGGCAGAGGCAGCCCAATCCTGAGAGTTCAAGGCCAGCCTGGTCTACATAGAAAGTTCCAGGCTAGACAGGCAAGGTTATAACAGTGGAGTGCGTTTGGTTTTTAGTTTTATTTACTTTGGGCATTTTTTTTTTTTTTTTAAGATTTATTTATTATATGTAAGTACACTGTAGCTGTCTTCAGACACTCCAGAAGAGGGCGCCAGATCTTGTTACGGATGGTTGTGAGCCACCATGTGGTTGCTAGGATTTGAACTCTGGACCTTTGGAAGAGCAGTTGGGTGCTCTTACCCACTGAGCCATCTCACCGGCTACTTTGGGCATTTTAAGACAGAGTCTGGCATAGTCAAAATGACATTGAACACTTGCTCCCTCTGCCTCCATCTCCCAAAGGCTGGCATTACAGATGTACACCTCCACATCTGACTTTCATTTTTTGTGGTTTTTTTTTCCTTTATTGTTTTAGACAATTAAGTTAAAAATAAAATAAAGAAATGTGTATATTACTAGGACAAGGAAAACTTCCTAGAGAATAAAATGAATCCAGAAAGAAAAAAGTTGTATCTATTCATTGTTAATTTTTCTAAGAAGATGTGTGTGTGTGTGTGTGTGTGTGTGTGTGTGTGTGTGTGTGTATGTGTGTGTGTGTGAGCTCAACTGTGGTCAGAGGAAAACTTGCAGGAGTTGGCTTTCTCTTTTCACCTTGTGGGTTCTGGGAATGGAACTCAGCTGGCTTGGCAGCCAGCACCGTTACCCCCTGGGCCATCGCACCAGCCTTATTATTTATTTATTTAGTTCATTTATTTATTTACTTAGGGGTGGGAGTCTTGCTATGTTTCCCAGGCTGGCACTAAACTCAGGATCCTCCCAGTTCATTCTCCAGAATAACTGGAATTACAAGCATTTACCACCACACCTACTCCTTTTTTAGTTTAATAAAATATGAAACAAAAAGAAAAATAGGATCACAGTGCCATCATCATAATAACAATATTAGTGTATATGTGTTTTTATAACTATGGAACTTTAACATTTATTTACTTTTTATTTATTTTTATTTTACACAGGCTCTCACTGTGTAGCCCTTGTTCACCCGAAACTCACTTTGTACACCAGGATCTCTCATGGAGATCCACCTACTTCTGTCTCCCAAATGCGGGGATTAAAAGGCGGTGTTGCCATGCGAATTTTCTATGCAAAAATTCTATGGATAGAATTTTAAAATAATATTTCTACAACTTGATTCAGATTTGTATTATTTATTGTGTGCATTCAACAGCGCACTTGTGGAGGTTAGAGAACAAGTTGGGGGAGTCAGTTGTCTTTTCCAACCCCATGGGACCTAGGAACAGAACTTAGGTCATCAGGTATGGGCGTGCACATGCGCACACCCCACAATAAATAAATTAATATTTAAAAAACCAATAAAAGATTAATTTTGAAATATATGTGTATGTACACTCCAGTGTCTATGTATCAGCTAAATGTGATGGTTCACACCAGTAATCAAGAACCCAGAAGGCGCCGGGTGTGGTGGCGCACGCCTTTAATCCCAGCACTCGGGAGGCAGAGGCAGGTGGATTTCTGAGTTCGAGGCCAGCCTGGTCTACAAAGTGAGTGCCAGGACAGCCAGGGCTACACAGAGAAACCCTGTCTCGAAAAACCAAAAAAAAAAAAAAAAGAACCCAGAAGGCTGATGAGACAGGATTGCTGAGAGTTCAAAGCAAGCTTGGGTTAACATGGTAAATTCCAGACTACATGATAGTAAGTTCCAGGCAGACCAGGGTTACATGAGACCTTGTCTCGAACACAGCACTCGCACACCCACATACAGAAGGTTTTTTTTGGGGGGGCCTCAAGAACGGCCCAAGCGCTCCTCTTGATACTATAAAATAGAGGCTCTTAGCTTTCGGTTTACCTAGGATGTCACTCCATCTCAGTGGAGATACATCTGGATACATCTGTATGTATCTGGATGTATCCCTCTGGATACATCTCAGTGGCGTCACATCACAGGTCATGCTCATCAGCACCTGACAGTATAGTGGCTACTTACTTACTACTTAGTGCCCGTGATCTCTGACTCCACCCATGTGTTCTCTGACTCCACCCATGTGATCTCTGACTCCACCCATGTGATCTCTGACTCCACCCATGTGATTTCTGACTCCACCCATGTGTTCACATGACAGGACTGAAGAGTCTTTCATTCGGAATGGGCACCATGCTTTGTTTGGTTTTTCAGATAGTGTTACTATGTAGCTCTGGCTGGACTTGAACTCACAGAGATCTGCCTGCCTCTGCCTCCAGAGCACTGGGATCAAGGCATGGGCCACCACACAGGGCATGTTTCTCTTTCCATTCATCAGCTGATGGACGCTTTGGCTGTTTTTATTTCTTAGCTGTGTGAGTAATTCTGCAGTAAGCAGGAGCATGAAGCTGTCTCTTCAGCCCCCTGACTTCACTCCCTCTGGATACATATCTAGTAAAGGGATTTCTTTTAGAGGAGTCTCTATAGTGGTTTCCACAAAGGACAAACTAATTTTACACACACACACACACAAATTGTAAGTATTCCTTTTTCTTCTTTGAATTCTCACCAACACATTGTTGTATTTAATATTTTTTTACATTAGCCATTCTTCCTGGGGTGGAGTGACATTTCACTGTGGCTTTGAATGGCATTTTCCTGGTGATCAGCAATCTGAGTGAGCGAGCTGTCAAGTGCTTTTTGGCATACTGTATTCTGTCTTTTCTTTTAAGGATGTCTATTTAGGTCTACTGCCTCCTTTTCAAACCAGCTTGTTTATTTTCATTTGGCTTGGTTCTTCTATCAAATGGAATGAGTTTTGAAGTTCTTACTGTATTCTGGATCTATGATCCTGCACGTTGTTTTAAATCCCACATATTTTACTTTATAGATTTAAGAATACTATGTTGCGAGGGTGCAGGTTTACCAGCTGTCACGCTGGTGAAGACCATGCTGTAAAGGCACGGTAACTGAGACAATGTGATATGGACAAAACAAAGATGCAGAAACACACGCACATATTAGATTTATGGTACAGTAGCAGAGAGCGGAAATTGATTTTAACAAATGCTGTTGAAAGCTCTTAAAGAAATCAACTCCAGGTGAATTCTGTGCCTAAAAGTGACTAGGGAATCTATAACATTTCTCATAAAAGAGTAAATTCATGATTTGGGAGAAGAGGATTTTTTTTTCTAAATAAAGCACAAAAAAAAAAAAAGAATGAATCACAAAATGTTTGATAACTACATTGAAGTTCAAATACTCCGTTCAACTGGAGACAACACCAAGAAGAGAATGTGAAAGTAAGCCATGAGGATATTTTTAACACTCACAATAAACAAAACATTCATCTCCAGCATATATGAAGAATCCCCATCAATCTAACAGAAATGACAGATAGTCTCCTAGAAAAATAGATCAGTAATCTGAGCAGATACTTCACAAGAGAAATCCAAATGGTAGCAAACAACTGCAAAGATGTTTCTCCTTACAAGCAATCAAGGAAATGCAAATCATAGAAATAGGGACTAATGGTTTAGGTTCAAATCCCAGCAGCATGGCAAGAAAACTCAAAATTAAAACCATACTTGAGAGGCAGAGACAGGAGGATCTCTGTGAGTTTGAGGCCAACCTGCTCTACAGAGTACAGAGTGAGTTCCAGGACAGCCAGGGTTACACAGAGAAGCCCTATCTCGAAAAACCATTTTAAAAATGAAGCAAAAATGAAAACTGTGTGTATTTTCTGTGCTTGTATACTACACACACACACACACACAAAATTTATGTGTTTATTTTGAAACAGAGTGTATATATATATATATATATATATACACACACACATACACACACATATACATATATATCAAGCTGGCATCAAACTTACAACTATACTTCTGTCTTAGCCTCTCAATTGCTGGGACTCTGACATGCGTCACAATGTACACACACACACACACAGAGAGAGAGAGAGAGAGAGAGAGAGAGAGAGAGAGAGAGAATGAGAGAGAGAATTTTTAATTGCCCTCAGCCTGTTTTGGAAACAGCCAGAAGGAAAATTTTTCCAGAACTATCCTTGCAAATTACCCATCACCAACAACATCCCAACTTGAGGTCTGAAAGACCAGTGAGAAATTCCTCCCAGTTTTCCAGTCTTTTTCCTGCTGGCTGGACCCTGGCTAGGCAACAGAGCCACATATCCATGTATACACAGACATGGCATAGCAATGGACTAGGAGTCTATGTGCTGACTCTCAGGGACCTGTCCCCTCACCAGATGCAGGTCTCTCTTTCTTGCCCCACTTACTAAACCAGATTTGTCCCAAGGTGGCCCACGCACAGCCTGGCCATTGTTGTCTGGCTAGCTTGGCATGCATGGTAGGAGACATTTCCAGCTGTATTGGGGAGACTCTGAGTGAATAAAGAAGCTCGAGTCTGTAGACATGAAAACCATGGGAGAGACCTGAGTTCTAGACACACACAGAAATCAGAATGACCTCGTTAGAGACTTCATCACTGGCAGACTTGGTAATCTGGGCAAAGAAAGCATATAGAGGCCTGTTCTCTACGGAAACTCTTCCCAGATCTGCCACAGAGCTCCATGTAGATATCCACTGATGGTCTAACACACAAAGCCAAAGCCAAAGCCACACTTCCATCCTCACCCTACCTCTACTACCACCAGGAGAAAGGAAGGGCACCGCCATCCACAGCATCTCACTCTTCCTCCTGCTCAGTCTGGCACCCAACACATCAGCAAGTCTGCTTCCGACATTATACTCTTCCCAAACTTCAGCCTGTTACCCCCATCCTGACCACCATCATCCCCGCCCCCCAAGACCATTTCATCCATGTCCCGAACAAATAATCAGGTTCCAGGTTCTCCCTTCTCTCTGGTGGCTGTTTTATATAGCGACCCCTGCCCCTCAAATGCATATGTGTGCACCCAAGTGTGTGCACATACACCGCATATGCAGGTGCCCACTAAGGCCAGAAGAGAGCATTGGATCCCCTGGAACTGGAGCTATAGGCTGCAGTGAGCTACCAGATGTAGGTGATGGGAATCCAACCCAGGTTCTCTGCAAGACCAGGGAGTATTCTTAACCCCTGAACAATCACTTCAATCCTTCCCTGGTTTTAGAGTTGAAATCTTGAACTGGCCTGGTACTCACTATCTACACAGGTTGACCTAGCACTCACAATCATCCTCCTGTCTCAGCCTCCCAAAAGCTGGAATTGTAAGCATGTATCACCAACCACACCTAGCCCAAAGAAATCTTTTCAAAATGCAGATACAATTACTTTTCTACCTTGTTTCAAAAGCCTTGCTTATCATAGGCTCCTTGTCATCTTTTGATTGGTAGCATCTTAACTTACTACAGGGTGAGCCCTTGCAATCTAGTCCCCCTGAGTCTTACAGTTCTGCTCCTAATGTGCCTTGGTCCAGTTCTATGCCCACACTGTATCTCTAAGTACCATTCTCTGTTCCTCTAAAGCCTTTGCCTCTCCCATTCTCTGTCTCAGTTCCCTCCACACTCCTGTTTATTTCTCAAGTCACCGGTGAGATGTCAGTTTCTCTGGGTATCTTCTCTTGCTCCCCAAAGCTCTTTGTGTGCCTTCAGCACCTACGACGTGACTTTTCACAGGTATTGCCAACCCGTTTAATTGTCCTTCCTCCTCTTGAAATCGGAGAGCTCATTTCTATAATCTCCATCTTGTTACACCTCAATCCCTGCCCCAGGATGTGATGTACTCAGTACAACTGAATGTGTGGATTTGGGCTGTGTACTCAGCCCAGAGAGGCTCTGAAAGACATAAAGATTGAATCTCTACCCTACAAAGTTTATAATGAACATAAGCTAGAATATCTTTATTATCCACAAAACCACCTGCCAAAGTGAGACAATAAATAACACTAAATCAGGACCTATAATTCCAGATAGGACAAACACTAGCTCCTGGCTCCTACCTGCCTGTGATTCTCACCAATGGCTCCCTTTCACCTTCCCCATCTACTGATCCAGCCTGTGTCAGCACCTGCTTCTAGTCCACTCACGGAGAAGAGGAAAGCTGTAAATGGGCAGCAACAGGAAAGAACTCAGTGTGAGCCAGAAGCTCTGGGCTCAGAGCTTGTGCCCCTGTACCGCCATGATTAGGCAGCTAGAGCGACCAAAACCTGAACACCCAGCACATGGTTCTAACTTGCGGACACTCCTGCAGCTCAGCAGCAACTCTTGGGCACATGGGCTGGGAAAGGTGCACCCTTTCCTCCTTGATCTGATAACAGCTTCAGAGGGTAACTGTCACTTGGGAGAATTCAGTCATAGGCCCTGTGAATCAACTCTCTCTCTCTCTCTCTCTCTCTCTCTCTCTCTCTCTCTCTCACACACACACACACACACACACACACACAGAGAGAGAGAGAGAGAGAGAGAGAGGGAGGGAGAGCATCCTTTTAGCAACACAAAACTTGATGATTATCTTGTGATGAAAGGTCAGGATTTTTCATATGGCGGCCTCCTAAATTCAAGTCTCATTTCAGGCCATATCTTATTGAAGATTACTTTCCTTTTTGTATTCTTTTAAGGGTGTTTGTTTGTTTTGTTTGTTTTTATTTGAATTGGTTTGGTTTGGTTTTTTTGAGACAGGGTTTCACTGGGTAGTTCTGGCTGTCCTAGAACCCGCTCTATAGACCAGGCTGGCCTTGAACTCAGAGATCTGCCTGCCTCTGCCTCCTCAGTGCTGAGATTAAAGGTGTGTGCCATCATACCTGGCTGAATCTTAAAAAAAAAAAAATGTTGTTGTTTAGTAGTGGGGGTGGTGGTGAGCAGGAACATGGGTGCCGCAGGGCACACCCGGGCATCAGACAACAGCTGTCAGCACACAGGTCTCTTCTCTCTTGGGTTCTGGGAATGCAGCTCAGATAATGGGGTGTACATAGCAAGCACCTCTACCTGAACCATCCAAGGGCTCGTAATCTTTCTTTCATGTTCCTTTTTCATTCTGTCAGTCTTTTGCACACATATAACTTTAAAGACTACAATTATATTCCCTCTGTATGTCCATTCTTATATCTTCTATACTGCATTTATGCAAACATATTATCATAAGTGTGCATGTGTGAAATCACACAGACCTTACATTACAGTAATTTATGGATTTTTTTTTCAAAGCTACTGTTGATTACATATAGCTTCTGCCTTAGATTTTGGGTTTAGATTCTAAGGCTCTCAACCTTCCTAATGCTGCGACCCTTTAATACAGCTCGTTATGTAGTGGTAACCGCTCCCGCTCCCCAAACCATGAAATTATTTTGATAACTGCAATGTTGCTACTGTTGTAATTCATAATGTAAATATCTGTGTTTTCTGATGGTCTTAGACAACCCCTGTGAAAGAGTCACTCACTCCCTCGAGAGGTCTCCACCCATAGGTTACTTTAGAACCTTATCTCCATAGAATACAGTTCTACCTTCTGGGTACCCACCATCCTCCAAGTTCCTGCTCCAACATCTGCATCAAGCCAAGAACCTTAGGACCCCAGGCAGCACTCAGCTACAACTGAGAACTCTAGTAGTCAAGTTGACAACACACCTCAGCCCAAGACAGTCAGCCTACGGTTCACACTACCTCCCAGTAGGAGCCTCACAACCTCAGAGGAAGAGCTAAGGCTAGGGACACTGTCAGGCTCTCTGGTTTGCTCCGGGTTCTCAATTTTCTTTTCTTTTTCCATCAAGGACAGCTTTTACATCACACCGAAGTGGGGGTGCAGGGTGGGGAAGAGGGATGGGAAAAATGACAAGGACTGTCCCCTCCCCAGCACCCTACAGGCTCTCAGTCCAACTGGGTGACAGGCAGAGAGATAAACCATCCTAAATAGCCTAGGAAGGACTTGTTTGATGTAGTCTGCTGTTTTCAGGCTCTGTCACAATCCTACCCCAAGGAAAGGACTTTCTGCCACTCTGGACGGTGCCCACTGGCTCTCAACACCCCAGACTTAATGTTCTTCCACAGCATACACTGGCGTGAGGCTTCACATTTCCACAGAGCCACAAACAACTGCTTAAACCGTCTCCCTCCTTCTTAACCCGAATGGATCAGAGTTTTCATTTTTCAGATAAGGAAACTTAAACGGGTAAAAACAAGACAAAAATCATTGGTTCCCTGGGCCGATCTAAATCAAGATTATCAGGTGGTTCGTTTGGCTTTTTAGTTACTACAAGGAGGCATTTTTTTTTTTTCCTTCACAGAATGTACAAGTTTTCCTCGCCCCTTTCCTCCAAATCCTTAAATGTCTTCCACCTTCATCCTCTCTTTCTTCTCTACAACTCAGATTGCCTCAAGGTCTGAACACTGCCCAGAATCCCCGTGGACTGTTGCTTCACGAATACATCTCTTCTCCCTCCTCACCGCCTTGCATCCCCCAACCCCATCCTTACTCGGGCTCTTTGTGACCGATTGGCTTCCCTGGTCTCTTGCCCCGAACCCTTCTCCAACACGCAGAGTCCCCTTCCCGCACGCAACCTGTCCCAAAAGTTCCGGACTCGTTTCTCCAACTATCCCGGGTGCAAGCCGCGCCCGCCCAACAGTTGAGGCCTGAGCCCTTTCTTTCCGTCAGTGGCTGGTCCCATCACCTCCGCGTCGCAATCCCGACTCCCGCGCGCTTACCGGACCAGAGCACGAGCTTGCCGTGCGCTTCCTCCTGCGAGTCCGAGTCCCCAGCCAGCAGCGTGGTGGTGGCTCCGTAGGGCAGCGCCGAGCCCAGGCACACGTTGTAGCGCAAAGGCTCGCAGTGGGCGGCCCGGCCGCAGTGGCTCAGCAGCGGCGGCGGAGGGCTGGTCACCGGCACGTTCCTCCTCGCGCTCCCGCTGGCGCTGCGAGGCCCAAGCCCGGTCACGTTCCCGCTCAAGGCCGCCCCCCGGCCCGGGCCCCCCAGCAGCACCAGCAGCAGCAATTGCAGCAGCCTCCGGGGCGCCAGCTCGGGCCCACGCACGGGGCGGCCAGCGGCCATGGCCAAACCGCCAACTCAGCAAAAGCTGAGGCGCCCCGGAGCTCCCCGGAGTCCCCTGGCCACACACACGACCCCGGGGGCCGCGGAGGCTACTTAGGCGACCGGTGCGCCCCGAAAGTCTGGGGCCAGCTTTCGCCAGGCGCCGCGCGCGTCCGGGCCCCTCGACTCCCAACTTTGCAAACTTTGGAACCCGGGCCCCATGTTGAGCAGCGCAGGCCCGGGCCAGGATGCACAGACTCCGGACTCCCTCGCCTGGAGATCGAAGCTGTCTTCAACCCTGGGAACCCTCCGGGGCCCCGATCTCCAGCCCCATTCCCTCTCCCACCACTAAAACCAACTCCCAGCCCCTCGATGGAGGCCAGGCGCCGGCCGGGGGGTGCGGGAGTGGGTCCCGGGCTCCGCCCCCACGCCAGCCCGCGGCCCAGCAGCCACCTCCGCGCGAGCGCGCCGCAGCCCCCTGAGCTCTCCCTGCCGACTACCGGGCTCCTTTGTTGCTCTAGCTGGCCCTGCTCTCTGGAATGCACGGGCCTCGCGGAGCCAAGCCCGGCCCCCCCATCCGCGGAGGCTGGGGGAGGGCCCGAGCGAGGAAGAGCAAGGGGAGATTCAGACGCTGGAGAGGAGGAGCCCCAGCTTTGGCGGCCTAAACGCCCGAAGGGGCTGCGGTGGGGGTATTCGGGAACCTTCACCCTACCGAAGACCCTCGCCATGCGAGGGGGTGGGGTGGGGGTGGGGGAAGATGCGTGCAAGTTGTGTCCCAGAGCTGCCACGAGGCACTTGACTGAACCTTTAGTTGGTCCTAAGGTTGTTTGACGTGACTTTTAGGAGAGAACATTTCTCTCAGTTTAGGGTGGCAGGGGGATGCCTAAAGCAGGCAACAGTTTTCATTCCATTCCTGCCCAATTCCCCAGCCCTACCAATCTTTTCTTGCTTTTTGTTAGATCTTTCTCAACTTTACCTAGAACCCTGGTGGAGAAGAACCGGAGTTTGGGGATTTTTGCTTCTTTAAATTCTTCCAACTCGAGATATATGTGGGGAAATGACCTCGGAGTCACTCAGAGTAGCTGTGGGGACAGATATCTAGCCTGAGAACATGTCAACACCTTTATCGCTCAGGTATGTCAGGGCTGGACTGTGATTTCCATCAACTGACCCTGATGCACCTTCGGGTTTGTCTGCAGGAAACTAGTGCATCTTGGATGAATACCTGAGGCCCAGCTGCCTCATGAAGTTTCTGTCGTTCCCTTCTCCACTCAGTTCCTCTTTCTTTCTTTCTTTCTTTCTTTCTTTCTTTCTTTCTTTCTTTCTTTCTTTCTTTCTTTCTTTCTTTCTTTCTTTCTTCCTTCCTTCCTTCCTTCCTTCCTTCCTTCCTTCCGTTCCGTCCGTCCATTCGTTCGTTCGTTCTTGCAGCTTCTTTAAATCCCAGCTCCCCTAAGCAAGTCTCCTTCAACGGCTAGGAGACTGGACTGAACCTTGAGTAACTTTTCCTTGTTGACGGACAACTCAATAGCATAGCTTTTCATTTCTTGTTTCTGTAAGAATAGCTCACAGCCAGCCAGATATAGATCGTTTCTGTTATCTCTGTTGTTTAAGAGCAAATTGGCTCCTACACTTAAGATACATGCTTAATTGGTACCCGGGTCCCCAGAATTATGTGAGGAATTTAATTCAATTTGGGGTCTCATTTTGTGTTTTAATTTTATTCTTGTTGGTGTGATAAAATATCCTGACATAGCAACTTTAAGACTAAAAGGTCGTATTCTGGGCTCACAATTCCAGGTCATAGTCCATCATTGTGGAGAACCTTAGACAGGGACCTTAGCTGGTTGCATCCACAATCAAGAGCAGAGAGAAATGAATACATGCATGCTTACTGGTACTCAGCACCTTCTCTGGACTTCCCTGTCTCGGGAATGGTGCTGCCCATCACAGGCAGACCTGCCTATATCACTTAGTGTAATCAAGACAACCAACCACCCACAGACACACCAACAGGTTGGCTTCATCTAGAGATCCTGCATGGAGATTCTCTTCCCAGAGGAGTCTAGATTGTATCAACTTGACAATTAAAACTATCAACAGAGCCTGGCTGTGGTGGCCCACGCCTTGGGAGGCAGAAGCAGGCGGATTTCTGAGTTCGAGGCCAGCCTGGTCTACAAAGTGAGTTCCAGGACAGCTAGGGTACACAGAGAAACCCTGTCTCAAAAAAACAAAAACAAAAACAAAAAAAACCCCAACAACAACAAAAAACAACCTATCAACAGAAGCCTTCCTAAAATCCTAGAATGTACTCAAGTGGTGGTATCCTTGTAGAACTTGAGAGTTTTTATTTTACTGTGCTGGCAAGACTTGCTCTCAAGAAACATTCACAATGTCATGAAAAGTAGCTAAATTTTATCCTCCAGTACAAGCACCTTAGCCTCTTATACTCTTTGTATCAACATCCACAATGTCTTGCAAAGCAGTGAAAATTTCTCCAGTACAGGCACCTTATCTTCTTACACTCTTTGTATCCCCATAGATTATATGTGTATACACACACACATATATATGTGTATATATATATCATCTCTATATATCTTTATTAGCTACTGTAAAATTAATGGTAATTTATAGCAAAGAGAAATCAGTGTGAGAAGTGAATGATATGGGATCTGAACCCATTACTAAAGTATAACTAGAAGGGACAAGAAGGAAAGAAAGAAAGAAAGAAAGAAAGAAAGAAAGAAAGAAAGAAAGAAAGAAAGAGAGAAGAAAGACAATACATGTGGGGAAAACATGGCCGCAACTGAGAGCATGGGTAGCCTGGTAACTGGAAGTAGTTGAGGAGCAGAAATGATCCCCATGTAGCAAAGAGGGACTGGGGCCATCAGGCTGGGGTCTCAACTTCTCCTGGGTTCAGCTCCATCTGATAGGTTATTTTTCTGCTGCCAGTGAAATGAACCAATTTAAGCCAGATTAGATTAGATTAAAGGCAGATTTATTGGGAACCTGCTCTCAGGTGGGCAAGTTCATTGGCCCCAAGGACCAAGGCCAGGGAGGTTGCTATGATGGGGGTGGGAGGAGGGTGGTGAGAAAGAGAGATAGGGCATTGCTGCAGAGAGAAGAGGAGAGAGAGAAACCAAAATGTCTGGAATATATACGGAGGGGCCTCTGGTGGAAAGGCAGCCCAGCTCCTGGGCTGGAAAGATCAGGGATGGGGGCAGGGTATGCCAGGTAGGGACTGTAGGATGCTGGGAGAACCTGGAGGCCAGGTCTGCTTTGGTAGGTAAAATATCCACCTCAGTTCCCATCCTGGGGTGGAAACCAAACACTATTGGTAATAAAAAAAGTGCAAATAATCTAGGAAGTAATATTAATCATTTATAACTAGTAAGGGGGTGCTGTGAGAGCATGAAGGGCAAAACGCTGGAGGCAAGGGACCATCTGGAGGAAAGTCATGTGTGATCTATGGAAAAAGTAAAACAGACTGTCATTAGGGCATAACATCCCCCCGGGAAAAAAACAATTGAAAACCTAATGATCTTCTTCAGGGTTTTTGTGATAAAAATGAAATGGCTGTTATAACCTGTCTCCATCTGTTCTGTACAGAAAACTGCCTTGGAGCCTAAGTCATGTGGACACTTGACTTTGTGAACTTCTCCCACTTACTTTCATGGCTGTTACCATGAGTAGTTTTGGTTTGTTTTTTTGTTTGTTGGTTGGTTGGTTGGTTGGTTGTTTTTGTTTTTGTTTTTGTTTTAGATATGCCTGGAACTTGCTACTTAGGCCGAGTTGGCTTTGAACTCAGATCTGCCTGCCTCTGCCTGCCAAGTTCTGGGATTAAAGGCATGGGCCACTATGTGCAGCACCAGGTTAGCTTTGAAGGCTGGTAGCATTTTTTCATGGGATACTCAGTATTCCATACATTAGGAAGGAAGAAACCTCCACATGTGCTCAGATAGCCACCTTTATCTGCTTCAAACTATCAGCCGGTCCAGTAGATTAAATGCCTTCTTCTGCCCTCTGTAGGAAACACACACACACACACACACACACACACACACACACACTTCAAGTCATTCCTTGCCTGGAATTTCTTGGTAGGGATAAGGAAAAATCATGGCTAAAAACGGTGGCACATACCTGTGGTACTTAGGAAGTGAAGGTGGGAAGATCAGAAATTCAAAGTCATCCTTGGCTTTATAATAAGTTGGATGTGAGCCTGGGCTACAAGAGACCCATCTTTTAAAAAAAAAGATGAAAGAGAAAGAAAGGAAGAAAGAAAGAGGGAGGGAGAGAGAGAGGGAGGGAGGGAGGGAGGGAGGGAGGGAGGGAGGGAGGGAGGGAGAGAGGGAGAGACAGACAGACAGACACTGGGTGGGCAGTGATGGTGCACACCTTTAATCCCAACACACTGGAAGCAGAAGCAGGGAGATCTCTGTGAGTTCCAGGACAGCCGGGTCCACAGAATGAGTCCCAGGACAGCCAGGACTACACAGAGAAACCCTGTTTCAAAAACAAAAACAAAACAAAACAAAACAAAACAAAACAAAACAAAATATATATATAAAAGATAAGAAAGAAAGAAAGAAAGAAAGAAAGAAAGAAAGAAAGAAAGAAAGAAAGAAAGAAAGAAAGGAAGGAAGGAAGGAAGGAAGGAAGGAAGGGAGGGAGGGAGGGAGGGAGGGAGGGAGGGAGAGAGAGAGAGAGAGAGAGAGAGAGAGAGAGAGAGAGAGAGAGAGAGAAACCACAGGACTGTGGCACAGTACCTTCACACTGGAAACAGAAGACAGATGTTTTGGTTTGGGTTGTTTGTGACAGAGTCTTGCAACTTAGCACTGGTTGAGCTAGAACTCTTGGCATTTCTCTTGCCTCAGCCTCCTGAGTGCTTGGATTGCAGGCATGGCTAGAAGAAGGAACGGAGAAGAGCTTAAGGGCAGAGGATGGGCAGATGGTTCAGCAGTTAAGAGCACTGGCTGTTCTTCCAGAGGACAAAGGTTCGGTTCTCAGCACTGCACGGAGCCTCACAATCATCTGTAACTCCCGCCCCACAGAGACCGACACCTTTTCTGACCTCTGCAGGCACCAGGTACACAGGTGGTTCACAAACACACACGCAGGCAAAACATTCATCAACATAAAGTAGTAAATCTTTTTTTTTTTAATATTTTTATAGAGCTAAAGATGTTTCTCTGAGGCAGGGTATTCTCTAAAGGGAGAGATGAAAGATGCTTTCTCCTTGCTCAGCTGTCTTAGTGTGTGCATGATTCTAATCACCAGACTTCACGGCTCATTTCTGGGGGACTCCCTGACCTAACAAAGAGGAGCGGGAAGGCAGGGAGAGGAAATTCTAATAATGGTGCTGTCCACAACTACCATACCTCGTTCTCGTGCATGGCAACACAGCAATGGGCTATCCCCTGGACACAGAAGGAAGCAGAAAGAGGCCATGAAAAAGGATGGTGTCCATCGAGGGCTGAGGTTTCCTGCTCCTTGAACAGCACACAGCCTTTCCAAGCTGGCCCATCTTCCCCTGAGAACACAAAGACTGCCGAAGTCTGTTGAAGACACGTCAGCAGGACTCGCTGTACTCCTGGTGTAAAGCTGCCATGATGCTGATTCAAGATTCAGAGTCTTGCCTACATGTCCTGGCACAATCCTGTCGTCAGGGCCGTGAGAAGCTCCCTCGGCCTAACAAGGCTTTACAGGACTTGATTTGCTACATGTAGCTTCTTGACTTCTGAGTCATTCTCTTCAGATACCTTGGCTTGTGAGGTCATGAAATCCAGGTTGACTTCTGAGATTTGCCTTCGGGCCCTTCACTCACGGAGGATTGACATCCAAGTACCTATCAGCTCTCCATGGGCATCTTTGACACCATCCTACCTCCTTACAGCTCAGCTGTTGCACTAGCCAGAACCTGGAGTATAACCTTTGCATTTCCCAGTTCTTTCCTTGGCTGGTGTTTCATTCTTTATTGGGTAAGAGCACAAGGGGAAGAGACTAAGTGAACACTGGCCAAGGAGGTGCCCTCAGAGAGGTTAGCAAAACAGATGCGGGACTGAAGACTTAGCCTCACTGAGTCCCAGTCAGTCGACAACTTCCGTATCTCCTTTTGTGCCTTTCCAAAAATAAGTGATAAAAAAAAAACGCTAAAATTAAGATGGTAATTCCATTTATAATAACATTTCAAAGAATTAAATGCTTTTGGGTAATTTTGACTAAGGAAAGTGAAAGACCTGTACATCCAAACCCACAATATAGGGACTGGAGAGCTACCTCACCAGTTAAGAGCAGTTGTTCTTGCAAAAGACCCAGGTTCAATTCCCAGCACCCATATGGTGAAATGACTCCAGGTCCAGGAAATCCAATGCAGTCTTTTGATTGCCTTGAGCTCCGGCATGCATGTGGTACACATATATGCACGCTATGCATGCTAGATATATAGGTATTTTGCATGTTGCCTGCAGAGGTCATCGGTAGGAGTGACATACAGCTGTGAGCTGCCATGTGACTGCTGGTAATTAAACTTGGGTCCTCTGGAAGAGCAGCCAGTGCTCTTAACCACTGACCAATCTCTCCAGCCCTCTAGTTAGTTGGTTGTTTTTTGTTTTTTTGTTTTTTTGTTTTTTTTTTTTTGATGAAGTAGCAAAAGCAATGGTGGAAAGAGAATATTATCAATATGTGATTACTATGGCAATTAGGTACCTATAGATCAAATGGAAAGAAATTGGACAGAACCATTAGAGCTCAAACAAAGACTGATTTCAAAAGAACCATGAGCTTAAGTGCAAATTTAAAACCACAAAACTTTTCAAGATTTATTTTTTTAATGTGTATATGTGTGTGCCTGCCTGCCTGCCTGAGTTTATGTGCAGTCCATTCATACAGGGGCCCACAGAGGCCAGAGGGTGTTGGATCTCTTGGAACTGGAGTTACAGGTGATTTTGAGCCCCATTTGTGGATGCTGAGAACTAAACCTGGTCTTCTGCAAGAGAAGTTGGAACTTTCTTAAATACTGAGTTATTGCTCCAGCTCCCAATTGCAAAACTTTAAAAGAGGGATATAAGAAAAAAAAATATTAGGAGTTTTACTGGAAGAGTTCTCCTCCTCCTCCTCCTCTCCCTCTTCCTCCTCCTTTTCCTCCTCTTCTTTTCCCTCTTCTTCTTCCTCTTCTTCCCCCTCTCCTCTTTCTCTTCCTTTTCCTTCTCCTCTTCTTCTCCTTCTCCTCCTCCTCCTTCTTTAATTGAAAATAGAATTTAAGGGGACCAAGCAATGATGGCAGAAGCTTTTAATCCCAAACTCCAGAGGCAGAGACAGGTAGGTCTATTTGAGTTGTAGGCTAGTCTGGTCTACAGAGCTAGTTCCAAGAAAGCCAAGAAAAATCCTGTATCAAAAAGCCAAGAAGAAAAAGAAAATAGATTTTTTTCCATACTATATATTTTGATTATGGCTTCTGCTCCTCAAAGTCCTCCCAGATCCTCCCCCTCCACTTCCTCATCCTCCCTAATCCACACCCTGTCTTGCTCGCTCTCTCTCTCACATTAGAAAAACAGATATCTGAAATAAAATAAGATAAAATGAAAACAAACAAACTGAAGAGGACAAAACAACGGAATAGAGGGGAAGCCAAAGAAAAAGCACAAGAAACACATATTAGCACAGAGACACAACCTATTAGCACACACAGAAATCCCATAAAGACACAAAATCAGAAACCGTAATATATAGCAAAAGATCTTTAAGGAGAGGAAAAAATCCCAGATAAAGCACTCATTATGAGACAAAAAAAAAAAAAAAATTACCATAGAGTTCACTTGTGTTGGCTACCTCCTGCAGGGCCTGAGGTCTGCCAGTTAAGTGTGGCTTATATACCCAATGAGACTCCACTGGAGAAAACTAACTTTTCCTTTTCCAGTGATTATCAATTGGGGATAGTTTCTTGGTTAGGGGTGGGAACATGTATCTATTTCTCCTCTCAGCACTGGGACCCCATCTGGCTTAGCCCAAGCATGGCGACACACACTTTTAATCACAGCACTTGGGAGGCAGTGGATCTCTTGCCCTTGAGTCTAACCTTATCAACAGAGAGCAGACTCAAGAATAGTCAGAGCTACACAGAGAAATACTGTCTTAAAAACAAACAAGCAGGGGCTGGTGAGATGGCTCAGTGGGTAAGAGCACCCGACTGCTCTTCCGAAGGTCCAGAGTTCAAATCCCAGCAACCACATGGTGGCTCACAACCATCCGTAACGAGATCTGGCGCCCTCTTCTGGTGTGTCTGAAGATAGCTACAGTGTACTTACATGTAATAAATAAATCTTTTAAAAAAACAAACAAACAAACAAGCAAAACCCAACAACAACAACAAAAAAAACAAAACCAATAACCCAAAACCCAAATGGACATATTACCAACAGAGAAGACACATTTACCATTCCATGTTCAACAAAGCCTTGTGCTTGAGCATGCAAATAAAGAGTTTGCAAAATAACACTAAAAGTCCAACAATTAGAGGCAGGCAGAGCTCTGTGAGTTAGAGGCCAGTCTGGTCTACCCATCGAGTTCCAGGACAGCCAGGGCTACATAGAGAAACCCTGTCTCGAAAACTAACTAACTAACTAAATAAATAAATAACTAACTAAATAAATAAATAAAACAAAACAAAACCCCAAAGCCCAACAATTCTAAAATAGACTGGTGGTATACACATGTAATCCAGGCCTCAAGACTTCACCAGGGCCGGGTGTGGTGGCGCACGCCTTTAATCCCAGCACTCGGGAGGCAGAGGCAGGCGGATTTCTGAGTTCGAGGCCAGCCTGGTCTACAGAGTGAGTTCCAGGACAGCCAGGGCTACACAGAGAAACCCTGTCTCGAAACCCCCCACCCCCACCCCCAAAAAAAAGAGTTCACCAGGAAGATTATTCAAGGTTATCCTTGGCCATATATCAAGTTTGAGGCTAGTTTAGGATATATGGGACCTTATCACAAAATAAAACAAAACAGAGCCACAACAGAACCCAACAATTCAATTACAAATTCAATGAACCAGAGAGAAGCTCGGGTAACTACTCAAGAGAGTAAGTATCAGCAGGGTCTGAAGGCAAAGGTGAGCTATGCAGTCCATGTTACCCGAGAGGCCGAGAACGCTCACTTCCCGAAAATTCAAATGTAGCCTGACCAACATGGCAAGATCCTAATGGGGTAGGGGAAGGAGTGGAGAGGGAATGGGGAGGAAAGAGAAGAGAGGAGAGCGAGAGCGAGAGAACATTTAGATGACAGATAAACAAGAATTCAGCATCAGGAGCAATCAGAGAAATGCAAATTAAGCCACAATAAGACATCACCACACTCTTAACAAAATGTATAGAGTATCTGCTTTGCATATATGAAGCCCTGGGTTTCCCAGACATGGAAACACATTCTCTCTCTCTCTCTCTCTCTCTCTCTCTCTCTCTCACACACACACACACACACACACACACACACACACACACACACACACACACTTGTGCACACATGTCCCTAGTGTTTAACACCAAATGATAGAAACCTGCAGAGAAACTGGGTCATTCACCCTGTTGGTGAATACAACATGATACCCTCTGGAAAGCAGTTTGTCTGTTCCTGAAATCAAACAACACATAATGAAAACATATACATATATATATATATGTATATACATACATATATATATATATATACATACATATACATACATATATATATATATATATATATATATATATATATATATATGGCATTTTTGTATACACACACGCACACACACACTCCTGGGCATCTATCCAAGAGATATGAAGATTTATTTTCATGCAGGAACTTGTAGACAAATGTTCATAGCAATTTTATTTGTAATAGCTCCAAACTGGAAACCAGCCAAATACCCTGAATCAGATGAGGGATGAATGAACTGGGATTTGTCTGTCCTTATGACACAGTACTCAGAATTTCAAAGGACGATGTTATTGATACAGGTAACTGCTCGGGTAGATGGTAAAGGAATTATATGGGGTGAAGAAAAAAGCAAGTCTTGCAGGGATGCCCACCAGCTTGTTCCATTTCTGCATCATTTGTGGAATCGCGTAATTACAGAGATGGAGAACAGATTACTGGTTGCCAGGGGTTAGTGATGGTAGGGAGAGATGGGTGTGGCCATGAAAAGGTAACTCCTGTGTGTCTGAATGATGACACAGTTGAGGTGGGGTTTTTTTGTTTTTCCTTCTAGTACTGAAGAGCATACCCAGGGTACCGGCATAGGCAAGTGGTATACCACTGAACTACACCACCAACTCCGTGAGTATTTTTGCCTTTTAATAAAAAGAAAATTTGTTTGGGGGGTTGGAGAGATGTTTAAAAGCACTGATACCAGATGGCTCACACTGCTTGTAATTCCAACTCCAGGGGATCCAATGGGCTCTTCTGGCTTCTGTGGGCACCCACAAACACATGGTGGACACAGGTGTTTTTAAAAGATTATAATTCTTTAAAAAACACAAAATAAGCTGGACATGGTGGCATACATCTTTAATGCCAGCAGTGGAGGCAGGAGCATCTTTATGAGTTCCAGGCCTACAGAGTTCCTGATCTACAGAGCAAGTTCCAGGACAGCTAGAGCTACACAGACAAACCTTCTCTTGAAAAAACAAAAACAAAACACCTAAACAAACAAAAGCAAAAAACAGAAACAAAAACCCAAACAAACAAAAACAAAAAACCCATAAAATAAACAAACAAACAAAAAATATATATATATGAAAATGGTTATGTGTGCCTTTGAAGTCCAGAAGAGAGCATCAGATCCCCTAAAGCTGGAGTTACAGGTGGTGCCAAGCCACCCAGTATTAGTACTAGGACCCAAACTCTGGTCCTACAGAAGACCAGAACAGGACCTTAAATACAGAACCCGATCTCTAATCTTCTTAATTGTATTCTCTGTGTCTGTGCATGTGTTCGTGCCTGTGTGTGTGTGGCATTTGCACATGCGTGAATGAGTATCCACAGAGGCCAGAGGGAGCGTTGCATCCCTTGGAACTGGAGTTGCAGGTGTTAGTGAGCTGCCTGATGTGGGTGCGATGATCCGAAACCTGGTGCTCTGATGGAGGGATAAGCACCCTGAACCCCAGAGCCATCTCACCAGCCCTGTCACTTGAATATTTTTATAACAGCTATACAGTGATATAGCTCACTCAAACAGCTCAGTATCTCGACTGTGGAGGTGACTATGCGAAGCTACATATTTGATTAAATTATATGGAGTTATACACATGTATGCAAATAAGTAAGTATATAGTTGGCAATCTAATAAAGATGATTTGTTAGATTGACTTACACAACACGGCCTAGATAACAGTTGCTCAGGCCACAAGGCTGAATGTACCAGCAGCCCCAGTGTGATGCTGGACACCTGGGGGAATCCTGCAGAGCCACTGGTCTTCAGGCCATGTTGGAAGCCCAAAGGAGCTGGGTTCTGACATCAGGAAAGGATTGTTGCAATGGGGGAGCTATCAGCTTGATATACAGACTCACCAGGGAGATGTGGAGGCAATTCATAAATAAGCAAGGTCTTTCTCTCAGTCTTTTGTTGTTTGTTTGTTTTTGAGATAGGATTTCACTATGGTAGCCCTGGCTGGTCTGGTATTTGCTAACAATGCTAGGCCAGCCTTCAATCTCCGTTTTCTTCCTGCTTCAGTCTTCCAACTGCTAGGATCGCAAGCATTTCCCCCAAACATCTTGACAAGAATACCGCCCTTTAAGTACTCCTAGCCTGTGCTAGCTTTGTACCGCCCTTTAAGTACTCCTAGCCTGTGCTAGCTTTGTCCAAAGCCTCCATCTCTAGCTGTGTGATAGGTAGAGTATGTAAGCTAGAATACATATTTGAATAAATCTGTCTCCTACAGTTAAGCATAAACTTAAAAGGGCAGAGACTTGTCATGTTCCCTCCCTATTACTCTTAAGGCACCTGGCAGGTCATGTTTACTGAGTCAATACTCGAGTTTGCCTGATATCCTGCAGCGGTTCTTTCTGTTGAAATCCACTGACTTTGCTAAAGGCTTTATCACGTTATCCACTCCAGACTTACCTCAGAGGAGATTCCGAATTTTGTTCTTTTCTTTTATTGAGACAAGGTCTCCTGTAGCCCAGGCTAGCCTCAAACTCAATATGTAGCTGAAGATGGCTTTGAACTTCTAATCACCTCAGTGTTGAGATTTGCTGGGATCATGGGTGTGTGGCCCCACACTTGGGCAGATTTTAATTTCTTTCTTTCTTTCTTTCTTTCTTTCTTTCTTTCTTTCTTTCTTTCTTTCTTTCTTTCTTTCCTTTCTTTCTTTTCTTTCTTTCTTTCCTTTCTTTCTTTCTTTCTTTCTTTCTTTTTAAGATTTATGTATTTAATATATGTGAGTACACTGCAGTTATCTTCAGACACATCAGAAGAGGGCATCAGATCCCACTACAGATGGTTGTGAGCCACCATGTGGTTGCTGGGAATTGAACTCAGGACCTCTGGAAGAGCAGTCAGTGCTCTTAACTGTTGAGCCATCTCTCCAGCCCAGATTTTAATTTCTTTGCAAACTGTTTCGCTTCAGTAATTTCATTTTAATGAATGTTAAGTTGTCAATAAAGTTTTCTGTCCCATTGCTGTGACAAATTAACCAGCCAAAAGCAACTTGAGGGAGAAAGGGTTTATTTGGTTCACAGTTGCAGGCTGCCGTCAATCAGGGCAGGGAAGTAAGAATGCAGCAGCCTGAAGGGACTGGCCTCTGCTCATTCACAGCTGGAAGCAGAGAGCAATGCATGCATGCTGATGCTCAGGTCTCCCTTTTGTGCAGTCTAGGGCACAGTGCATGGGTTTTCTCACATAGATCAATTCAATGAACATCTCTCACAGGTATGCCTGCAGGTCAGTCAGCCTAACCTAGACAGGTTCCCATTGAGTTCTTTCCCAGGTGATTCTGTGCTGTGTCAAAATAACAAACTATCTGTCTCAGTGGGGTACGGATTTCATCCCATGTTCCCCCCCCCTTTTTTTTTCCTGGCTTCAATCAGGCCTTCTGGGAAAATGCTCTCATTTCATGTCTTTCTAAAACGTCAGCTATGACAAGGCAGCTAAATAAAGGCCCTGGAATCTAACGGTGTTCACCCTGTGTTCCTCAGGAAGAACTTCAAACGGAGCAGTTCAGCCAAGGAAAGCAGCTTCGTGAGGATAAAAACAGTGTATGACAGTTAAACCACTGGCCTTCTAGCTTACGACAAATGCTCACAGTAGGTTTTATTGTATTGGTGCGCTTGACAAAGTAATTAACCCTAAAAATGTCCACATCCTAAATACCCAGCACACACAACCAACCACATCACCTCACACAGTAAAAAGGGGGCTTTGTCTGTGAGTGTGATCTGTGGCTGAGACACCTCAGGATGGATGGGCTAGGTTATATACACCGGCCCCAGCTAATTACATGAGTCTTTAAAAGCAGAAAACTTCTCTTAGCTGCAGAACCAGAGAGAGGAATATAAGGACCCATCCCTCCATTGCTGACTCTGAGGCTAGAGGAAGCGTCTCCAGCCAAGGCATGCAGGTGGCTAGGAGACAGACTCTGCCCTGGAGTCAAGCGAGATTCCAGAATGAACTGTGGTAACTGCCCTGTGAGACCCGTTTCAGACTTTTGCCCTACCAAGCTGCAGGGCAGAAGCTCTGGTTGTTTTTTGCATGAAGTTCATGAAAAAGTACTGGAGCACCTATTGAAAGTGAATGCAGACCTGTCATTCGTTTCTAGGGTTTCTAAAAAAGATTTATTTTTGTATGCATTGATGTTTCACCTGCCCGTGTGTCTGCGTGAAGGTGCCAGATACTCTGGCACTGTAGTTACAGACAGTTGTGAGTTACCATGTGGGTGCTAGGAATCGAACCAGGAACCTCTGGAAGAGCCACCAGTGCTCTTAAACACTAAGCCATCTCTCCCGTAATTTTTTGTTTGTTTGTTTTTAAGGTTTTGTTTATAAGCAAGGAGAACCAAGTTGAGCTTCCCCGAGCAAAGGCAGCAGGCCATCGTGGGCACCCAGGGCACCTGGGGGAGAACAAGGCAGGAAAGCAGCTTGAAGGTAAGCTGCTCTGGGCCTCCTTGCTCGGGCCCTCCATCTCTGCCTCCCTCCCAGCTTCGCCCAACCTCACTCTCTTTCTCCCCCCTTGGGAAACACATGTTCTCTTTAAACTGTCAGAGGGCCAGCCTTCAACTTCCCTTTGGGACTAGAATCTCATTCTCAAAGCCGAAGTCCCAGGAGAAGAAGAAATTGATTCTGGGACTAGCCATATGCGATTTCTGAGATGGGTTAAACTGTGGCCTCCCTAAAAAGACACCCTATCTCCAACTCAGAATGTGACCCGTTTTGGAGAGGGCCATTGCAGATGTAAGGAGGACATTCCACAGTAAGGTGGGGCCTTAGTTCAAGGGCTGGGGGGAACTAGGACACAGGCAGAGGCAGAGGAGGAAGGTGGTCATGGAAGGATGGGGAGTGTCTTCAATGATGCTACCTTGAGCCAAGGAGTGCCCAGGGCTACCAGAATCTGGAAGAGGCTTCTTAGCTTAGAAGCTTTGGATGATCGTGACCCTGGCAAACCTCAGCTTCAGACTTGTGGCCTCCAAGGTCAGGAAGCAACAGTGTCTGAGCTTAAAGCAATGTGAGCTTTGGCATTCTGGGTGGCAGATAGAGAAAACCAGTGTAGTGTCCAGTATGATCCACTCCTTTATGCCTAGGAGACCAGAACTTAGAGTCCAAATGTGACCCTTCAAGACTCACCCCTACAGAAGGACGGACGCTATCCATCTAGTTCCCTAGACCTGGGACACATAGAGCCATTGCTTCTCTCTTTTTTTTTCTTTTCTGATTTCCCTTTAAAATATTCAGGTCTTTCACCCTTCTGGAATGTACTGTGGTGTGTGGTGTGTGAAGATACAAATCTGTTGTTTTCCATATAGTCATCTGTTCCTCTAATGACTTCTATTCGTGCCCTCTGACTGCTGTGTCGCTTTTCATTTATTAAATTGAGCACTGATGTTTGAAAACCATTTTTGAACTTTCTGTTCTCTGTTCCTCCGATTGGTTCATGAGGTTCCCGTCATGGACTGAGAAAATTCTGTAGGTCTGGAGAATTTTGGTGGGGACGTGGGGTGGAGGGCTTGATTCGAAGAGTTCATGCCTGCTGGCTGCTGAGCTACAGCAACTGCGAGCTTACTCGCTAACCTGAGCTCTGAGTTCCCTCCTTGTTTGATGCCTTCCTTCAAATGCTTGATCTACAGCAATCTGACATATCCACTACCTAGACACATACTCTGGAGAGAATGGGGGTGTTTATGAAATGATTCTGAGGATTTTTTTTTTTTTTTTTTTTTTTTTTGGTTTTTCGAGACAGGGTTTCTCTGTGTAGCCCTGGCTGTCCTGGAACTCACTTTGTAGACCAGGCTGGCCTGGAACTCAGAAATCCGCCTGCCTCTGCCTCCCGAGTGCTGGGATTAAAGGCGTGCGCCACCACACCGGGCTCCGATTCTGAGGATTTTTAAAAACACACTAGACCTCTTCTGGTAGAAGTTGCTGGGCTGTATACTGCCCACCTCTTTTTTTCCCCCTCTTGTGAAGGTTTCATTGTGTTGCTCAGACTTGAACTCCTGACTTCAAGTGCTCTTATATCAGCTTCTCAGCTAACGGAGACTACAGGCTCACCATTGAGCCTATCCCGATCCTCTTTCTGAAACTGATCCTGATCCTGTTAACATGTCTGGCCTTACGGCGAGTTAAAACATAATGAAGCTTGCATACTAAGCTTCGGCGTTAAGTATGTGTGTGCAGTAAGTACTCAGTCGTGTCAGGTGAGAACTCCCTCCCACCTTCTTCTTGCAGGTAGCGCACTCTGATCATGTTGTCTTCCCAACCTTAGGTCATGCATAAGGCTGGAAAGGGAAAGGGGCTTTGCCCGCCTCCAAAGTCTATAAATCCCTACATGGTGAAAGGACCTTTGAGATGTGGTTAAATTAAGGATTTTTGTTTTGTTTTGTTTTGTTTTTGTTTTTTGAGACAGGGTTTCTCTGTATAGCCCTGGCTGTCCTGGAACTCACTTTGTAGACCAGGCTAGCCTCAAACTCAGAAATCCACCTGCCTCCGCTTCCCAAGTGCTGGGATTAAAGGCGTGTGCCACCACCACCCGGCAAATTAAGGATTTTTAAAACTTCATTATATTGTTATTTTGTGTGACACAGACACAGAGGCATTCTCTAGCTTATGTGTGTGGCAGGCAGTTGGGGGACATTCTTCCCTCCTACCAGTGGTTCTAGGGATCTAACTCAGGCTTGGGAGCAAGTGCCCCTGAGCCATCTGACTGGCCCCAAGTTAAGGATTTTAAAATGGGTCAGCCATCCTAGACAATCACAAGGCTGTACAAGAAGGTGGGAGAGTCAGAAAACTGACAGACCTTAGGGTGGTGCGCACTGAAGAGGAAGGGGGGCATTGCAAGGACACCAGGGAATCTCTGGGAGCTGGGAAATATCCACCCCCCCACCCCAAATGTCTGGTCCTCACCACATTTGGATTCTGGCTCTGCCAGGCTCATTTAGGACTGCTCTTTTCCAGAATGCTACAATAACAGATGTGTGCTCCTTTCAAACACTAACTTTTTGGTAATTTGTTGAAAAAGAAAAAAAGACAGGAGGCAGAGGCAGGGGGTTCACTGTGAGCTTAAGGCCAGTCTGGTCTACATGATGTTGAGCCAGTGAAACCTTGCCAAGAGAGAGAGAGAGAGAGAGAGAGAGAGAGAGAGAGAGAGAGAGAGAGAGAGAGAGAGAGAGAGAGAGAGAGGAAAGGATGGAACGAGGAAGGGACGAGGGGGGAGGGACGAGGGGAGGAAGAAGAGGAAGAGGAGGGAGATGAAGAAGCCATTTGTTTAATTACAGGGTGTGAACTGATGGCATTTTTCTTGCCATTGCCAACAGGCCAGGTTTCCATGACTTCTAACTTCATAGCTTGATTTCAGCCGTGAGTGAAACATCTCCATTGGATTCTCACTCACCTTGGGTTTTTTCAGTTCTTACTTTTTATTTAATCAGCTGTTCTAAAACACTAATGGTAAGCTCTCCTGAAGTGACTAGGACTACGTAGAAATTTAACAGAGCGAAAAAGAAATAAACAAGAAGTCCTTTGAACAAGGAGACATTTTCTCTTCTAGCAAAGGGACAAATGCGACACGGTGGGGGGAGGGGGAGGGAGGTTGTGGGGGAGCACCCACAAACTTGAATTTAGCCAGAATCGTTGAGCTGTGTTCCTGAACATTTATTCACTGAATTTTAAAGTCTGGGGTACTGGCAGAAATTGGAGATCCGTAGTCCAAGTGGAACCCACTCTGGTGAGCTACCGGTACAAAGCCGCAGTTCTGGGGAATCCGCACCACCCCAATCCCTAACTCAAGATTCATACTCTGGTCCTTGTTACTGAAACCAGAGAAAACGCACGTTTGGGGCACTGTGAGAGAACGGCACCTTACCATGAAAGTGTGCTTTTTTCCTTCCACTCTTCTCCCTCGGAACAAAAGGTCTTCGCTCTTAATTTTACATTCGTGATTTTATTTCTTTCCGTTGTTTCGAGCTGGGAGCTAAACACTGGCCAGGGCCCCAGGCGCCTGCTAGAAAGGAGCTCTCGCAGGCAGGCGCAGAAGGCTGGCAGAGGAAACCCTGGGGGGCGGGAGGCACCCGCTACGCTTTTGTTTCCTAGAACCTTAAGGATTCTCTTTAAGTTTTCTGGGCCAGGCCAAAGACCCCCTTAATCCAAAGCCCTAAATGCAGGGATCCTTGAGAAGACGAACGAACACTCTCCCAGGTTCCCAAGTCACATGGGTGGGGACCACCCAAGCGGTAGAGCCGCCCCCGCGCGCCCCGCCCTCGCCTTCGTAAGCCAAGCCGTTCCAGGCAGAGACACACTGCTAAGTGCTTGCTGAGTCCTCCCTAAGGCAGACTGGTTGTTAGTACCCAGTTCCTCCAGTTAAAGATGGAGGATGAGTCAAGCTTTCTTCTTGGTGCCCCTTCACTCTGACATAGAGTGATATAAAGCAAGCAAGCAAACAAACAAAAAATTAAGGTTGGGATTTTTGGATAAGGTAACACCATTCCTACAGATCTGTGCCTTGAATCATTCTACCTAATTTAGACCCGGGGGTTCGACCCTAAGTAGGTGGGTCATGCGAGGGAACTGGAGGCTTTGTGCGGATCAGGGGTCTCAAGTCTCTTCCAGAAGGCAGGCCCACAGTTTGGTCCCTTCTACATTTCTTCTAGTTGCCCAAATGGAAAATTGATGTAGGACAGCTTAGCCCATGTCAACAAACTTTTATTGCCATTTCTGCCAGATTCCCGATTCTTACACTGTAGAAACACTGAGTTCTGGTGCAGGGGATGCGGGTGGGGGGTGGTGTCACTCCTCTGCCAAGTTAAAGAAAACCCCACTTGCTGGGGCGGGAAGGCCAGACAGAGAGGAATTCAAGGGCATATATGGCTTAGTCCGGCTTCTGCCGAACGCAGAATATAGGGACCACGGTTCCAAACATTTTACAGAGCGGGTGGGGATGAATTTGGCTGCGGTTATACCCCTTGCCCTTGCTGCCTTGTTTCCATGGAGATGAGGGAGGGGCAGGATATAGCTCACTCTGACTACCTGGGAGTGCGGCTAGGCAAGCATTTGGTAAACATACCCCCTTCACTCCTATCCCCCATATGCCCTGCGGTCCGGTCCAACCCCTAGGCTCCAGCTGCTCTGCCCGCTGCACTCCCAGCCTCTCTGGAGGCGGAATTGTGCCAACTGGACTCCTGCAGGGCTGCCAGTGTCTGTGCACAGCCAGGTCTCCCTGGCAGCAGACTCTGTCCACCTAGCTCAGCAGCAGCCTTAACAGAGCTGTCTGTTGTGCCTCAGCGACAAGTATGCAGCTAGTAACCCTACAGCTTTCTGTGCCGCCGCTGTTTCCACACCTCTGCCCAGAGGAAACTAAAAACACAAACTCAAATGTTCAAGGTTACAAACAGGATGAAATAATTCTCGGACAATGCTGAGGCTAGGATGGGGAGATGAGGCACATCCTTCGGAGACCTGAGCCATCTGTGTCCTGCCTTCTGGAGCTTGCTTCTTTCCACTGGGCCCTCATTTGGGGGCTGGAATCCAAATCTGCACTGGGTGCTCTCAGCACCCTCTGCTGCTGGTCCTTGAGATGCTCGTCGCCACGGTAAGGAGGCGCAGGAAGGATTCTCAGTACCACGGGTCAGCTCGGTGCTGTTGGTTGTAGAGCTGTAGCTTGATCTGATCTTTTATTTGATTCACGAGGACCTGGGACAGCAGGATTCCCACCAGCTGCAACGGGCAGAAAGGAATCAGGGTGGACTATCCTGCTATCCCAGGCTCAGTCCTTCCAATGCAGCAAGCACATCCCTCTCTGGTCCCTCTGCTATGTCAGTACCCAACTGATCCCTGGGTGTCTCTACAAAAGACAACCTTCGCAGAGTGTGAGACCTACCAGTTGGGCAGGGTAAGTTACCTGGGGGATGGCCAGGCCTAGTGCCACACCACCAAGCAGGAACAGGTTGCTGTGTATCCAGTTGACCAACTTGTCAATACAGCCATTGGTGTAGATGACCTTACTAGCTTCCAAGTAGTCCAGAGCCTGCATACCTTGGCCACACATCGTGTTGATCACTGCCTGAGGAAAATGTTGAGAAGCCAAATGGTACTCCCACACCAAGAAACACTGGCTGACAAACCTGCCAACTTTCCCAACCCCCCTAAGTTGTTAGAGAATGTCTGTGGAGAACACTGGAGTAAAAATGGCTAAATACAAAACTCCTTTCCTTTGAGCTCTCTTGGCCCAACCATCCCCTTATCTCTGTCCCATGTGGGCTCAGAGTAAAAGGCTAAAGTGACCATCACAGTAGGGTGAAGACAAACCTGCACAGCCACCTGGTTAAGCTCAGGAAGGAGTGTCACCATAACAGCTTTTCTGCCCAGGAAGTAACTTGGAGCTTACTTGGGAGGAAATGACAAGCGGTGTTTGCTCACCTGGTTGGGGGTGGGCAAACAACAGGAATAAGGCACAGAGCAGCGCTCCCGGCTAGGGTTGTCCTCCGAGCAGTTGAAGTACATATTCTGAGACCAGTCTCTGTAGGAGATCCCTCCGCAGCAGCTGAACTGCAACACAGCCCACCAGAAAGGTTAGGAATTGCTGATCCCCCACAGGGAGGGGCCAGGGGACTCACCAAGCTGAAGGCGAGCTTCCATTGTAACTTCAAGGTACTGCAAGCATATGAGGGACCCAAGCTTCTCTGTTCTTTCACTAAAGAAATTCTCTTAATTCCTTCTTTATCTCATTATAACTTAGTGCTTTATACTCCAGCTGGCTTGTGCACACGCGCATGCACACACACACACACAGAGAGAGAGAGAGAGAGAGAAAGAGAGAGAGAGAGAGATTATTCAGATTTTACCTCTTGAGAGAAGGTTCTGAATTTACAACCCTATAAACCAGTCTGGAAAGGGGATATTCAAGATTACTGGCTTGGACCAGGGGTGTTAGCAATAGAGCATATGCTTAAAGTGTTTGACCCCTGGATTCACTCCAGCACTACTAAGAAAAAAATATTTTTAAAATATCCAAACCCAAAACCTTGACATAAGAAAAAAAAATCACAAGCTGAGTGTGGTGGCGCACACCTTTAATTCCAGTACTTGGGAGGCAGAGGCAGGCGGATTTCTGAGTTCGAGGCCAGCCTGGTCTACAGAGTGAGTTCTAGGACAGCCAGGGCTACTCAGAGAAACCCTGTCTCAAAAAACCAATAAAATAAAATAAATCACAAGAAGAAAATCTTCAATATCAGGATCTCACAATTACTCCATGGAAGCAAACTGGATCTCAAAGCTGAGGGCTGCTGAGCCAGAGGAACAGAGATGCAGCACTGGTGTTGAAGATGCCTTCATTCAAAATGTAACTGAGTCACAGCAGCCTAAACTAGAACACCAAACGTGAAAGTGACTGAGGTGTCCACCCACAGATAAACAGAACGAGGAGGCAGTCACACCGAGTATTATTTAGCCTTAAAAAAGGAAATTCTAACACATGCTACATACAGCATGGATGACACCTGACAACATGCCAAGTAACAGTAGTCAGTCATGACAGGACACATAGGTATAATCCCATTCACATGCTGTTATATTCACATGACAGGACACATAGGTATAATCCCATTCACATGCTGTTATATTCACATGACAGGACACATAGGTATAATCCCATTCACATGGTGTTATATTCACAGAAGGTTGAATGGTGGTGGCCTCCACGAGAGGGAAATGGAGAGAGTTTAATGGGCACAGTTCATCAGGGAAAGAAGGAAAGGTTTTTTGTGTGTGCGTGTGCGCGCGCACGTGTGTGTATGTGTGTGTGCCTGTGTGTACACGTGCCATGGCGTACATGGAAAGGCCAGATGACAACTTTGGGGAGTTAGTTCTTCCCTTCCACAGTGGATCCCTGGAATCAAGCTCAGGCTCTCTGTCAGGGTTTTATAAAAAGCACATTCAGGCTTGAGAGATGGCTCAGCGGTTAAGAGCACTGATTGCTCTTCCGAAGGTCCTGAGTTCAAATCCCAGCAACCACATGGTGATTCACAACCATCCGTAATGAGGTCTGACGCCCTCTTCTGGTGTGTCTGAGGACAGCTGCAGCGTTCTTACATATAACAATTAAAAAAGCAGGTTCATCCACTGAGCTGTTTCACTGTCCTGAAGAGATTTTTGTCTTGTTTTGTTGTTGAGATGGGGGTTCCTGTAACCAGCTGGCCTAAAACTCAATATGAAGCCAAGTCTAGCTTTGAACTGCTAATCTTTCTAATTCCATCTTTTCAAATAGAAGGGACAGTGTGCACTGCCATACAGGCAAAGATGGAAAAGTTCTGCTAACAGATGGTGGTTATGGCTACATACAATATGATTACCCCCTCTTTTTTGTTTTTAGAAGATTTATTTATTTATTATATATAAGTACACTGTAGCTGTCTTCAGAAGAGGGAGTCGGATCTCGTTACGGATGGTTATGAGCCACCATGTGGTTGCTGGGATTTGAACTCAGGACCTTCAGAAGAGCAGTCGGGTGCTCTTACCAGCTGAGCCATCTCACCAGCCCACCCCCTCCTTTTTTAAAGATTTATTTATCTTATTTATATGAGTAACTATCTTCAGACATACCAGAAGAAGGCATCAGATCCCAGTGAGCCACTATGTGGTTGCTGGGAATTGCAGGACCTCTAGAATAGCAGTCAGTACTCTTAACCACTGAGTCATCTCTCCAGCCCAACGTTTCTCCTTCTATGCTGGGATTGAACCTAGGGCCTCAAACATACAAGGCAGGTGCTCACCTCTGAGCTATAACCCCAGTGTCTCAGTAGTTACTCAGGCTGTCCCTGAACTGACTGAATAACCCAGGTAGGCCTTGAACTCTGTCTTAGCCTCCCAACTAAGAAGGATTACAAGTTGTGTCAATACATCCACTTAATGTAAATCTTTTCAATACATAAAATGGGCAAATTCTGGGTTATGGGTATAGCTCAGTGTTGTAGAGTATTTGTCCATGGTGCTGACAGCTCTGGGTTCTACTCCTGATTTTACAAAAACAAGCAAAACAAAACAAAATGGCCTTTGTTTTTGTTTTCTGTTTGTCTGTTTGAGACAGGGTTTTACTGTGTAGCCCTAGCCGTCCCAGAATTCACTCTATAGACCAGGCTAGCCTAGAAGTCAGAGATCCACCTGCTCTTGTGTCTCCAGAGTGCTAGGATTAAAGGTGTGTGCTACCACCACCTGGCACAAAATAGTATTTTTTGATTACATATATTTTGTCACAATTTTTAATGTGATATATAATAATTTTTGATTATTCCTCATTCCCCTATAGGTAATCCCTTACAATTTTTTTAATTCTTCCAGAATCTTTTTGTAAGACTAATAATCTTTCCTTTCTTCTTCTTTATATAAGCATATATATTATATATATGTATCATATGTGTATATTATAATATATACATCTGTGTATATATACACATATGTGTGTATATATAAACATATATATATATATACACACAGATGTGCGTATGTACACACATTTGTATATGTATATTATGTATATATGTAATGCTATATATAACATTCTATGCCCTTAGCAGTACCTGCCCCCACAAAGCCCTTCTTAGAATACATTATTTATCAGGTAAAAGAAGTCCATTGGCCTAGAGAGTGAGGCGTTTCTTGCAGTAACATTTTTACCCCTGCCCACAGGGCACTGGGTGATCACACCACACTTGGCTGGTACCTTCTTCTGGCCAAAGTCAATGAGGTTCTGCAGATCCAGGTCATCTCGATAATGCACGATAGCATTGTTGATGATCTCACTCACTTTCCCTCGAGCCTGCCAGACACAATCAGGACACAGGATTAATTCATAATTATTAATCCCTTCAGAAATAACAGCAAACCCAGATCAGCATTTGCGGTGGTTTGAATGAAAATGTCCCCCATTGTCTCAGATGTCTGAGTGCCTAGTTGGTGGCACTGGGTGGGGAGGTGTAGGTAGCGTGGCTTTGTTGATGGAAGTATGTCACTAGGTGTGGGCTTTGAGGTTTAAAAGCTACATGCCATTCCCAGGACACTCTCTGTTTCCTGCCTGTTCAGGGCGTGAGTTCTCAGCATCCTACGTCTGCCACCATACCCGTTGTGGCTGCCACATCTCCCCACTACGCCAGACTTACCCCTTTGGATCGGTAAGCCCAAAGAGACTCTTCTAAGTTGCCTTGACCATGGTGCTTTATCACAGCATCGGGAGAGTCACCAACACTACTGGTTGTGTCTTTTGCTCTCCTCTCCAGATGTCTCTATGGTTTACTGTCACAGCACATTTTGTAGGGTCAGAGGCCCAGGGTAGCCCTTCCCTCCCTCGTGCCAGGTTCCAGAGGATCAGCACAGGCTTGGTAAGGCTCTCCCCCTATTCTGGGTGCATGCTAACAGCCACTAAAGCTAGTGCAGCCAAACAGCCCTAAGTCCCTGCGTACTGTCCCAGCTCCAGTTTCCACCATACCTATGCCCTGTCACCAGCTCCTATGCCTGCCTCCCTTTTTATACACTGGATAACCCTATCTCACCCTGTGGGTCATTAACTCACTAGAGAGCCTCACTCTACCTCAAATTCATCCCAAGGCCTAAAAATTGAGAAGCCCTGTCACTGTCAGACCCATGTCACTAAAAGGTATTAGTAACTGCCTCCCAAGAGTTGGGGGGGGGGCAGGGAATCACAGACTAAAATTAAAATTGGGGCAGCTACCAATTCATATTCCCTCAGCTCATCTTTAATCTGAAGGAGATCTTGCAAGGGAAGACGTTGGTTGGTTCAGGCCCATCCACTCTGCCCTGGGTGGACCAGTGGACCAGGGCAACAGTGCTCCTGACATCACAGCTTCTCAGAACTCTCCTTCAGAACAATGCAGTGTTATCTACCTCTCTCTACCTACCTCTGCATAGTAGTACCCAGAATACTTGTTGACTGGTGCAGTGAGGGAATTTTGTTTTGTTTTAGCAGGAAGGGGCTCACTAAGTGGAGACACTGACCTCTAGTGGACACAAGAAAACTGCTCTTTAGACTCAGATCTACTTCATTAAGCCAGAAGGACTTGTCAACTACAAATCAGCTCAGCAGCTCCTAGCTGCTTGTACCAGGGTCTCTCTCTGCTCAACTACTTTTTCCTAGGGCTTTGTGTGTGTGTGTTATTGAGACAGGGTTTCTCTATATAGTCCTAGCTGTCAGAACTCACTATGTAGATCAGGCTGGCCTGGATTGCTTCTAGAGCACTGGGATCAAAGGTGTGTGCCACCACCCCTGGCTTCTGTTCCTGTGATGTTATTTCATAGTCTTGTATTTTATTCCTGGTAGCTATTTGTAACTTGAGAATGGAATTCTGATTCATTTTTCTTCCCCCCCTTTTTTGGGGGGAGGTGTTGTTTTGTTTTCAAGGTGGGGTCTTATTAGGTAGCTCAGGTTGGTCTGGAATGCACTCTGTAGACCAGGCTGTCCAGGAACTCAGAGATCCACCTGCCTTTGCCTCCCCAATGCTAGGAATAAAGGGATGCACCAACACACCTTGCTACACTTTTCCTCCTTTTTAAAAATAGACAGATTTCTCCCTCCTACTAGTCCCATCTACACTGGAATTTACAAGGCAGACAATGCTGGACTCAAACTAGTGGAAATCCCTCTGCCTCCAGTTTCCCCGTGCTGGGATTAAAGGAAATGCTGCTTCTTAATTAGGACTGTTGCCTCGGGCAGCCGACCTCCAGATGCGGGCAGCACGGTTCAGAACAGGGTCTGCCTTCCCTCTGCTTTCCACAGCTAGTTCAATAAACAGGGTTTGAGTAACAGTCTCTTCAAGTTGTCTGTGGTTTTGATCACTGAGTGCTACTTAGTTGTTTACCATTTAAGATGTAGGTTATTTTAATGTTCCTCATGTTTATTGATCCCCCTTCACCCACCCCACCCCCACCCCGCGCCATGGCATCAGGTTGTCAAAGGAAAACACCTTATAGTCATGAAATTCTCTTTAAATAGATTGATGTTAGAGGCCATTTATCCATCCCTAGGGGAAACCTTTCAAAGGCTGATGCTTCCCAGGGGAAAATGTGCTGTGGTTAATTAATCAGTAGGAACTTCCCCTTCCTCCCTCTGGTACCAAGAGGCCTCCAGGCTCCCCAGTGTTACCTTGTCTGAAAAGACGAAGCCCAGGATGCCAGCAGCCAGCTGCAGCAGGAACACGATGGTGAGGCAGAGGGAGAACTATGGCAAGACAAGGAACAGCATCACTGCTCTGGGAAGCAGCCCTTTCCAGGGCCAATGAGAGGCAGCTAGACTCTTCTCCACACCCCCAATACAACAAAGATTCCTGCCTCTAGGACAATGCTACAGAGGTGGCCACCCAGAGGGGCGGACAGCACAGGCTTAGAGGGTAGGATGCAACAGAGGGGACAGAATGGACCTCTATAGGATGGCAGAGGGGAGCAGGAAGCACAAGGAAGACGAGCGAGCAAGGCTTTTCTGCACGGCCTGACCACTCACTGTCTGCAGAAGGCAGATGTTCTCCCGAAGGGATCCGATACAGCCGCAGAAGGTGAGCAGGAACATGAGGACGCCCACCACGATCAGCAGGATAGCAGGGTCCACCGCCAGACAAGCCAAGGCTGCTTCTGGGAGAGAGGCTGACCCTCAGCCGGAGTCTGCTACCCACTGAGGGGCTCCCAGGAAAGGATGAGGGTGTACCCAATCTTTCTTCCTGTCCTGGGGGGAACCTCCTTGTCTGGTGGAGATTATGGGAAAGACCTCCTCACAGGAAAGAACAAAAGTGTGCTGGAGGAGTCCTGGCATGTAACTGGAAGAACTGGGGAAAGCCTCCATCCCAGCCTCACGAGTGGAGCAGCCACTTAGAGTGGCACAGGGCTCACTGGCTGGGCCGATTCCTAGATACTCTGCAGGGGGATTGAGGTTGAGTCGCTTCAGGACAGGCTGCGGGGCCAAGTCCGTGACTGCTCTCTGCTTCTGCAGACCTAGCTTCTCTCCAGGGCTTAGATCAGACAGATCTGGGGGTGGGGGACAGGAAAACCCACGGGAACTGCCAATCTCAAGTGGCCCAGTAAGACTGGGTTCAGGGGGCTGCTCCTCTGACCTCAGCCCAGGACCAGCGCTGGAGCAAGCAGAGGTGCAGCAAGGGTGAAGAGAGGCAGAGGGAGACCTATAACCCACCTGCGTGCTTCATTAGCCTGGCATAGACACCCACAGCCACCATGACCATGGAAATGACCTGTGGGAACAGGAGAGGAGTCAGGAGAGGCCAGGTTTCCAGGGCACAGGTGCAGCTATCTCCTACCCAACACCGCTAAGGGCGCTTCCGCTCCTCAGCATTTTCTCCTTCATTCTCTATAACACAATCATCTTGTGAGACAGATAGTGTCTGCATCTCACAGATGGAGGAATCAAGACAGTACAAGCTTCCAGACAGGTCTGGAGGCATAACTCAGGACTATAGCACAAGGCTTTGGATTCAATCACAAGCACCAAAACTTACACACACACATATACACACACACACACACACACACACACACACACGAACACACGAACACGTGCACGCGCACACACGCACAGACACACACAGAGACACAATTAAAACAAAGCATGGCCTTCTGAGAGATTCAAATACTGAACTCCATTTGGGACAACTTTCTGAGTTGCCGTTGATTTCTGCATGTGAAGATGGAATTAAGGACAAGGGACAGGTGTGATGGCTTATGGCATTTAATTTCAGCATTTATGAGGCTGAGATAGGAGACCAAGATTCAAGGCCAGCCTGTGTTACAATGCAAGAGCCTGCCTCAAAAAAAAAAATTAATTTTCACATGTGTCTGTGTGGGTGCCCACTGAAGCCAGAAGAGGGCACAGAAGATCCTTGGACCTGGTGTTAGAGATGAAGGTGTTTGTGAAATGTTTTGTGTGGGAGCTGGAATCTAAACTCCAGGCAGGTCCTGAGTTACAGCAGTGAACATTCTTAACCACTGAGCCATTTCTCCAGCCAAAACTATCTAAAATATAATCATATCTTTATTTTTCTTTTTTTCTCTTTCTCCCTCCTCTCCCCTTTCCTTACTGGTTTTTCAAGACAGGGTTTCTCTGAGTAGCCCTGGCTGTCCTGAAACTCACTCTGGAGACCAGGCTGGCCTCGAACTCAAAGATCTGCCTGCTGCTATCTCCCAAGTGTTGGGATTTAAGGTGTGAGCCATCATTGCCTGGCTAAACTTATATTTCTTACGTCTTAAACAATGTTTTCGGGGCTGGAGACGAGTTTCAGCAGTTAAGAGCACTTGCTTTTGCAGAGAACCTGGCTTAAGGCCCTAGCACCCACGTGCCAGCTCACAACCACCTGCAACTCCAGTTGTTACCTCTGGAAGGAACCTCTGGCCTCTGAGGGCACTTACACACATGCAGGCAAAATGCTCACATGCATATAAATAAAAACAAGTTCGTTTCCATTTTGACATCTGTTTGTGTGTGAGCTCCTGCTGCAGCACACGCATGAAGTCAGAGCACAGCTGCGGGTGCTGATTTTCTCCTTCCGCTCTGTGTCCTAGGATCACACTCAGGCTGAGTGTCACCTTGGCTACAGACACCTTTACCCACTAAGCCATATCGTCAGTCCCGAAAAAAAAAATGTTGTGAGAGTTGAATAAAATAATGCTTGGAAATCACCTAAATTTCTGACACTGAATACTATATACCATCACCAACAGGACTACATAGGATTTGTTCAATTCTGAATTCTAACTCACCTACATCAAAAGGCAGGCAGGTCTTCCTGGCAGATGCAGACTCTAGCTCTCTAACTCTATTGGAAGCCAAGGATAAAAGTACACACCAATGTGAAAGGCAGGAGTGTGCTTACTGGCTCTACCATAGAAAGGAATCTTTATAAACTCTGATTCCAATATGGAAGAAGACAATTTAGGCCTTACAAATTTCATGGCTCCTCCCTGTAAGAGCAAAGCCCATGAGAGGCTCCTAGGGGCCCCCAGAGGGGTCTTTGTTTCCAAGGCTTCCAAGAGTGCCTGGTAGCCCCAGCTTTCTGCTCAGCTTCCAGCCCAGTTTCCAGGCTGGTGCTAAGCAGCAACTCACTGTCACCATGGCAATAGATTAGGCCAGGCTCTGGCAGAGAGGTCTCAGCAGCAGGGGCTTGACCAGCTCAGGAGGGAAGGGTATAGCAGCTAGATCCCACATCCTGTGAGACAACACTCTGCAGGAAAGAGCCACCTGGGAGGTCTTCAGTGAGAGAAGGGAGCTGGGCCCTAGGTCAGGTAATGAGATTAAACTAGCCCTCTGTGAGGAAGACATTTTTCCATTTGGGAGTTATTTCTGAACATTCTTTACTATTTAGCAAAAGACAAGTATGTAGTTAATGCCAGGCCTGGGTTAAAAATAAGTCTTTGGAATGCTTCTTTGTGAATCCATAGTGCTATGGTTTCTTGGCCTTTTGGCTAAGATCAAGTGTGTGAGTCCATAGTGCTTCCTCCTGGCCCCTACTCAGATCCATCCTCTGACTCGGATCCAACATGCTCAGCCCTGTCTCCTCACCCCCACCCAGGTCTAGCCCTTCCTCTGACTTGGGTCCAAATATTATTAGCCTTCATCTTCTGCTTGGGATAAACAGGGCAGCTTACCGAGCCGAATGTGGGGCTGTAGGTGCTAACACATGGCCGGGCTTAGGAAACATGGGGGAAGGCAGGGAAACCCTAGGTCAGGGATGCCAGTCACCGCCAGGTCTGGACAAGCCCTTTAACAGTATGAGACACACCTGGGTCAGCAAGATGGCTCAGCAGGGAGAGGCACTTGTGTGCAAGTCTGGCAACCTGAGTTCAGTACCTGGAACCCACTCCACAAAACTCCTCTGCCTTTCCCTCTCTACTGCACAGAGCTGCAGTTGTGAATAGTCTTTTACTGTGGACTTAATTAAAAATGAGTATCTATTCTGTATTTTTGTTGCTCCTAGTCTCCTCACATGCTAAAATTTTCTAGATTGGATAACTTTGTACAGGGATCAAACCAGCAGGTGTGGTAGTGCATGCCTGCAGTCCCAGAGCTCTAGAAGGAGAAATGGGACAATCAGAAGCTCAAGCCTGCCTTGGGTATGTTGTAAGGGCTATGTGAGACCTTACTTCAACAAAAGAGACAGAGATGGGAGAAGAAGAATGGGAGAGAGGGAGAGGCTACATATCACAGGGCAACTTAATTCTCTCCATGGGCATGTAACTACAACACTTGCTCCATCTTCTGGGGTAAAGAGAACAATGCCCCCCAAGGACAATAATGTCCTAATTCTATGAGCCTGTGAATATATTATCTTACGTTGCCAAAGAGACTTTTTGCAAATGTGATTTAGGATTTAAAGATCTCCTCATTCCTCTGTCCCCATCCCACCCCCCACTGCCACTGCCCAGGACCCAATATGGTCACAAGCAGACCTTATCAGAAGGAAGGAAGAGGGGCAGATTCAGGGAGAGAGGCAGAACAGTGGAAGCAAGGTTGAAGTGATGCAGTACCATGGACCAAGGAATGTAGGCAGCTTCAGAAGCAGGAGCAGGAAAGGACATTTCCCCTAGAGAACACGGGAAGCAACATGGAATTACAGACGCCTTGGTGCTAGCCCAGGAAAGCCTGTTTTGAGCTTTGGATCTCCAGAAATGTGAAAGATTAAATCTGTGTTGTTTTAAACCTTAAGTTTGGGAGAACAGAAACAAATGTGCTATTCCAACCCAACCCACCAGCTGTTAGGTAAGGTGCCGAGGGCCTGTGATCTGTTACCCTGTAGGGAAAGCTAGTGCATCCTCAGCTTAGGGCACTGGCTCTCAACTTGACTGCATTAGAGCCACCTGGGCACCTGGAGGTGGAGGGGACTTTTCAACTCTCCATGTCCAGACTGCCCTGCAAACCAAGCAGTTTAGAATCCCCTGCCAGGAGACCCAAGCAACCGTAGTTCTGAGAGTTCCTGGTGATCCCACAGTGCAGCCAACCAGGAATGGAAGATAGAAAATCGGTTACATTAAGATCCAGATTGAGGCATGAATATTATTAATTGTTAACCTGATCGTTAAGGACATCTCTCTCCTGAGACCTCCAGACCTGCTCTTCACAGCTTTGTCCTTCACATATCCATCCCTGCCCTCACGTCCCACCCTGGAGCCTCAAAGCCGCTGCCACGACAAGGTTAGTGCTGCAGACATTACCACCATCAACTTTAAAGCTGTATGGAGCTCCAGAAAGGATTCAGACACTCACCTCTGAAGGACATCTGGCCGAGTGTGTATGGTGCTGTGGCAGCATGTGAACACCGTACAACCTCCCTCTCACTCTGGTAATCTCCCTATGGTACCAATCTTTAGCACAACATCCCCATAGTAAGAATCCCACCAATGGCTTGCTTTCAGGGGATAGAGATAAAGTCACTTCTCTTCTTAGAATGGGTTTTCATATAATGGACAGAATGAAGCCTGACTAGAAACTTTTAAAAGCTAGGTACCATTTTCAAAATAGCTGAGCCTAGCTTTTAGGAAAATTTATGTTCCTGAAAAGCTGTCAGTCAGATGATATAAAATAATTTGTATGTTCCAGTCCCTGTATTCTTATACAAAGTGAGTTATCACCTTGGAATGAAAATGGTCATCTGTAGGACTCTGGTGAGAAAGGGCTAGTTCAGGGCCAGAGCAGAAATATATTCAGATGAGCTTGGAACAGGCTGGGGCAGAAAGTAAGGCGCTGAGAAATAAAGCTGGGGTAGGGGAGCTGGGTCAGTGGGTCAGAGTGTCTGCTGGGCAAGCATGAGAACCAGTACCACGTAAGAGCTGAGTATGGCTGCTGAGCACACCGGTACCCAGCACTGGGGAGCACATATCTGCAGAGACTGCTGGTCTGCCAGCCTAGCCAAAGCAGAGTTTCAGCTCCAATGAGAGACTCTATAGGAAGGAAATAAGGCAGAGAAGAATAGAAGGAAAGACTCCGTGTCTTCCTTTGGCTTCTACAAGGGTGCTCATACACAGAGACATTTACCATACACAATCAGAATTCTCACACTGGGGAGACACAAGCACCAAGTGAATGAGCTATCAATGGCCAGAGGATCAGAGTAAATAACCATGATTCAATGATTGAGTGCATATTGTTCTTACAAAGGACCCAAGTTTGGTTCCCAGAAACCACACTGGGTGACTCACAACTGCCAATGACTCCAGCTCCAGGGGACCTATGCCTTTGTCCTCTCTGGGCACTTGACCTCATGTGCACACCTATACACAGCCCTACACACATGCACATGTACTTTAAAATAAAGTTAAAAATGTAACTGTATTAAAGCACTGCCCATAGTATAAAATAGTTGTCTGTGTACCTATATCAATACAAATAAATGACTTAATAGAGACTAACTAATAAATGTAGCTATCAAAGAGGTAGAACAGAACTCATTACTCCTTATGTGTGTGCTGTGCATAGTCTTTCTTCCAAAGAGCACAGCACAGAGGAGGAAAAAGCAACCGCACGTTGGGGAAACCAACCGACAGCCCCTCAGCCTCTCGTTCACGGTCGGTAGCAATGGGACGATGGTGACGAGTCACTGGAGGAACGTGTTACTTTGCCATTGTGGTCTTCCTCCTCAGAACCCACAGGAACACCAAGAACAGGCATCAGGCAGTTCTCATAAAGGGGCCATCTACAAAGTCCTACAACAATACCTCAACAACACCATCAAAACCAAGTCAGAGACTGTCACAACCAGGAGGAAGAGGAAGGAAACATGACAGCTAAATGCAGTGTGGGATCTGAAACAGGCTCCTAAGGGAGCCTGATTAAAGTTCAGAGCCCAGTGGGAATGCTGCTGACTGTAACAGCATACGGACCTACGGTGTTAGCATGGAGGAACTGGTCTGTGTAAGTACTTATTTAAAAGGGCTGGTGAAGGGATCAGTGAGTACAGGGGCTTGCCGACAAGCTATGAGAAGACATGAATTCGATTCCTAGGGCCCACATGGTAGAAGGAGAGCGCCAACTCTGGCAAGCTGTCTTCTGATCTTCAAACATGTATGTCACATGAATGCCCACACTTAACTTATACATATACACACAATAAATAAAAATAAATTTGAAAAAGTCTATTTAAATAAAAAACCACCCTTAAATTTTTTACTTTTATAAACTTAGGTTTTTGGGATGGCATTCTGTATTGAAAATTTTTTTCATATAACATATTTTGATCATGTTTCCCCCTCCCTCAATTCCTTTCAGATACCACCCATCTCCCTACCAACCTTTTTTTTGTTTTGTTTTGTTTTGTTGTTGTTGTTGTTGTTGTTTTTCGAGACAGGGTTTCTCAGTAGCCCTGGCTGTCCTGGAACTCACTTTGTAGACCAGGCTGGCCTCGAACTCAGAAATCCGCCTGCCTCTGCCTCCCAAGTGCTGGGATTAAAGGCATGTGCCACCACGCCCGGTCCTACCTACCCATCTTTATTCATTCTCTCTCTCTCTCTCTCTCACACACACACAGACATACACAGACACAGACACACCAGAAAAACAAGAAACTCAAGGGAACAAACCCCACAAAACCAAAAGTCAAAACAAGCAAAGACCAATAAGCCAAAAGAATGCTCAACCAAAACAAAAGGTCCGCAGACTACCACTGAGTTAGTCTTGTGCTAGCCAACAGCCCTGGGTCTGTCCTGAAGGGTGGCTGATACACTCAGTGAGAGTCCACTGAGGGGAGGTGATGTTCCCTTTGCCACTGGGTATCAACTGCTGCTGGCTTCCCTGCCCTCTTAGTGCTGGCTGCCGTCTGATTTGAACCTATGCACATTTTATGCATGCTGCCAGGCTCTGTGCATTCATATGTGCATCAGTCCTGCTGGGTCCTGAAGACATGGGTTCCTTGGAGTCATCCATCCCCTCTGGCTCCTACAATCTTTCTGCCTCCTCCTCCACAGAGTCCCCTAGGTCTTAAGTGGAGGGATTTGATGAAAACATCCCCATGTAGGACTCTGTGCTCCACTGTCTCTCACTGTCTACACGTTGTCCAGTTGTGAGTCTCTGTGTTAATTCCCATCTGCTGTAAGAAGACGCTTCACCAATGTGGGCTGACTGAGGCACTGATCTGCACCCCAGACCAGTGTGTGGGGAGGGACTAGTAAAACTGGAGATGGGCTAGACTGGAAGCTTGGGGTGATCTGTGTTTTAAATTATTTATTTAATATGAATTGACATTTTCCCTGCATGTATGGCTGTGTGAGTGTGTTGGATCTCTTGAAGCTGGAGGTACAGACAGTTTTAAGCTTCTTTGTGGGTGCTGGGAATTGAACCCGGGTCCTCTGGAAGAAGATCCAGTGTGCTCTTATTCACCACTAAGCCACCTCTCCAGCCTCTGGTGTAACACTTTTAAATGGGGCCCACATCATTACTGGCCTCAGACTCACTATGTAGCTCAGGATGATCTTGAACTCCTGAGGCTGTCTACCTACACCCACACCCACACCCCTCCCCACCCAGCCTCCCACTTTACCACACCTGGTATCTTACACATTTTTGACAGGAATATTACATAGATACTGTGTTGGCTAGTTTTGTGTCAACTTGACACAGCTGGAGTTATCACAGAGAAAGGAGCTTCTGTTGAGGAAATGCCTCCATGAGATCCAGCTGTGGGGCATTTTCTCAATTAGTGATCAAGGGGAAAGGCCCCTTGTGGGTGGTGCCACCCCTAGGCTGGTAGTCCTGGGTTCTATAAGAAAGCAGGTTGAGTAAGCCAGGGGATGCAAGCCAGTAAGGAACATCACTCCATGGCCTCTGCATCAGCTCCTGCTTGAGTTCCAGTCCTGACTTCCTTTGGTGATGAACATCAATGTGGAAAGTGTAAGCTGAATAAACCCTTTCCACCACAACTTGCTTCTTGGTCATGATGTTTGTACAGGAATAGAAACCCTGACTAAGACAGATACTGTTGCATTTTGAGGAAGCACAAGACACTAATTCCCATCTCATAAAAACATCATTTTGCTACCATGATGTTCTATTAGATATATGTCTCTGCATGCCATAAAACAACCCAGGCAGTAAGTACTCTAAACGAACAGTGTCCATGTTTCCATTACAGTGCTGTGACTGGGGCTTTTCTCTGCCCCCTTGCTAGCGCTGATTAGAGGGTGAACAGTCAAGGCACTGATACTATTCAAAAAGAAAACAGGAAGTGAAAAAAATCTCCATTATTTTGGCTTCTCTTGCAAATTAGAAAAAGACACCCATGGTTTGATATATGGAGGGAAATAAGTCTTGTTCTCTCCCCTATGGCACTGCTAGTTCAGGACCCTAAGGTGAGGCAGCCAACATAGGCTCCCAAGCTCAGTGTCAACAACTATGGGCAAATTGATTGCTGGTGGCTTGCCAAACCCTGAGGAGGCCCTGGGAGATAGGAGTGGAGCCCTGTTCCTAGGGGATACACACACACACACACACACACACACACACACACACACACACACGGCTTTCATAAAATAGAAAATACTAATTATTAATATAATTCTCATCTTTCTATGGCTAATGGTGAGACTGTGAGCAAAAAAAGTTAAAGCTGGCCCTTGGAGTCACTCCCATCCACATGCCCTTCTCTTTTTCCTGATGAAGGCTTCACCTAAGGGCCTCCCACCTCAGCCCACCCCAGCAGGGGACCCCTGCTGTTTCCAAGGACAGTAGTAGTAACTTCCTCCTGAGAGTGCCACGAGCCAGCACCAGACAAAACTTCATTTACTTACTTGTTTGCTTATGTGTGTGTCCACACATACACGTGCACGCCACCGTGCAAACGTGGAGGAACTGTTTCACTCCTTCCATGCTCTGGGTCCCAGGGATTGAACTCAGGTCATCTGGCTTAGTGACAGACACCTTGACCTGCTGAATTGTTTTGCCGGCCCCAGACTAAACTTAGATATACTAACATCTCGCTCAACCAAGAGGGCACTTACGTCTCCATTTTACAGAGCTGAGGTTCACAGCATCCAAGTGACTTTGCCTAGTTCGCTCAGTTAGTGAGTTTCTGAAATGGGAAAGGAACTTCTTCTAGTCATCAAAGCCTTCGGACCGCAGCCACTGGGCTGGCTGCCTTGTTATCTCTGCACCACAGTCACCCCTGATCCCATGCCTTCCCCATGGGGCTATCGTGAAGCAGGAAGAACAGCTGCCCTCAGTCCTCCTGGGGAGCAGCTGGCAATCTCCAAAGCAGGTGGAGCTCAGGGAGGGGAGAGAAAGCAGGAGAACATAGCAGGGCACCAGCAAGGCCTGGTGGGCGGCTCAGAGGCATCTCTGACACCTAAAAGGGGAAGACAGGGAATGAAGAAGCAGGGCCCGCCAGCTGGAGTGACCTCCACATTTTATAATCCATCTACAGACAGTTGGGGGTTGTTTCAGTGGCCCCTCCATTAGTCTCTTTCCCTCTTCTGAAGACGGTAATAAAGGATACACGTCTGACCCAGACCAAATCCTTAGCACTACCAAAGCCAAAACCAGCGACTCCAGCCTAGAGGAAGTAGAAATGAGTCTCTACTTTGTTTCTCAGGTATTCTATCCTGGTGGGTGGACTGCAGGAATTCACAGCCACCTAGAGCAAAGCAAGGCCCTTCCTCTTGTTTCCCAGGACCGGCACATGCCGGGCCTCTGTGTCATCCAGCACTGCTGTTCCCGGAATTCTGAGGAGACCACTGTGTGACACTGGCTTTTAGCTTGTACCGTCTGAACTGGACGGTATCACCTTGATGAAATGGAGGAGTTAGCAGGGCCCTTTCCTCATCATGCCATGTGGCTGACCTTGTCTTCCACAGACCATGCATGGCTGCTTTTTCTCTTCAAAGGCAATGCATGAGGAAGGGAAGAGCATAAGGACTCTCCATAGTATAACTGTTCAAATTTGACCGTTACCGGAATCCCCAAACTCAAACAGCTGAGGCAGGGGACTGCTGTGAGTTCAAAGATAGCCTGAGCTACAAAGTGAGGTTCCCCCAGCCCCAATCCAAACTCCCAGTCCTAGAAAAACCAGTCTAAAACATAGTCTGCTACCAAAACCATGAGGAGAACTGCACACTTCTTAAATTCTTTCAAAAAGATGCTGAAGCTTTAGTTTTCTACTTAGTACAAGACCCAGTAGAGCAGAGTTGCTAGGGAGATAAGAAGCCATTTGAGATGTGATGGCTCTTATCTCCACCTATGGTGGTTTGAAGTTTGTCTGTTCTTTAGCGACAAGGTCTTACTGTGTGCCCAGCCAGACTGGCCTGGAACTTGCCATGTAGAAGCGCAGGCCTGACTGAACTCACTGTGGAGTCTGTTATGGCAGAAGGAGCCTCTGCTTCTTCAGCTTCCAGAACGCTGGAGTTACAGGAATTCACTAGTGTGGCATTTCTGTTGTTTTTAAAAAACTATCTGGAGACAGGCATGGTAGCCACCATGTTTATAACATCAGCAGCATTCAGGAGGCTGAGGCAAGGAGATCTCTGTAAGTTTGAGGCCTGTCCCAATCAAAAAGATGGGCTGGAGAGATGGCTCAGTGGGCAAAACTTGTAGTAAGCATGAAGACTTGAGTTCAAATCCCCAGAGCCCGTGTGAAAGCTGGACTTAGTAGCACATGTCTAGAATCCCAGTACTCTTATTGTGAGATGGGAAGCAGGGATAAGAGAACCCTAGATGCTCTGAGGCCAGCCACACTAGCACAGGCACCATCGAATAAGAGACCCTGTCTCAAACAAGGTAGAAGATGAACACACACACCCGTGTGCACACACACACACATGCACACAAAGAGAGGGAGCTGGGGAGAGAAAAAAAAAATCCATGACAGCCAGGACTGCATAGAGAAATCCTGTCTCCAAAAAAGAAAAAAGAAAGAAGAGGAGAAAGAAAGAAAGAGAGAGAAAGAGAGGGAGGGAGAGAGAGAGGGAGAAGGAAGAGAGGGAGGAAAAAGAGAGGGGGAGGGAAGAGAGGGAAGGGGGAAGAAGAGGGAGGGGAGAGGGGGGAGGAAGGGAGAGGGGAGGGGGAGGGGGAAGGGGGAGGGAGGGGGGAGAGGCTACACTCAGTGGTATAAGTGTTCTGAAATTTCAGCACTCAGGAGTTAGAAGTAAGAGTATCAGAAATTCAAGACCTGACTTGGCTACATAATGAGTTTGAGCCCAGCCTGTCTCAAAAGACAAATCAAAACAAAAACAAACAAAAACCAAAACCAAGAATCTGATTGTTTCAGATGCTGCCCCATAGTAAAGTACAAGATGGCATTTTGTAACACAGTAGTATTAGGTCAACACTCTCCGCACAACTATGATTCTATTGCGTGTGGTCTGAAGTGTAAAAAAGACTCCTCACCAGTGGCTGAGGCTGGCCTAGGGAAGGCCCGGGATGGGATCCACATGTGTCACAGACAAACAGAGGAAAGCCGATGTGGAGGGTGGCAATCACATGAGGCACTGGGGAGCTACTCAAGAGGACAGCTGTCATTCATTTTTCTGACCTGGCTGGAGGATGAGAGGTGTCAGGTAGAGGAAGGCACAGTTGGGTACCTCACCTGCTCAGGCAGGCAAGGCTAGGCTGTGTTTTCACAGAGTAAGTCTATAAGGGAGAAGAGTGAGAAAAGACATGGGCTTCCCCCAAGAAGCTTTGCTCTCTCAGGCAACAAACATCCGTTCAGCATTCACTCCTGCCTCGGGGAGTAAGAATCCAGAGTCAAATTAGGCAGTCTCCACAGTCAGGAGCCGGGGTCTAGGTGCACATGACTGCAGTACAGGGAATGAAAGCACCCATCTGCTGCTCAGAGTGGATAAAGGACCAGCAAGAGAGAAGCAGGGTAGCACTGATAATACTCCCGCCAACAAGTGCCCCGGCCTAGGACACTGTTTCCCATATCAGTGTGTTCACACAGTACAGAAGTAACCATCAGAGGGAGGGAGGGAGGCAGTTACTTTTAAAGAGTTTAAATACAACTTCTAGGATCTTGCAGCAGTTACTTTCAGACTATGGAAACTCAATGACCAGTGGCCCAGCAACCTGATTCTGGGGAGAAAACCAGAGCTTCCATGCCAAAGAGGAAATGAGATTTGAAACATGAACAGGAAGGATTGGTTCTGATTCCAAGGGAGGCACCAGCTTCTGAAGCAGATCCCAGACGCCCCGGGGGTCAGGGCCCCTGCTGCAGTAGATGTGGCCCCTGCTGCCATCCCCAAGTGTGAGCCCAGAGGATGCTGGCTACCTTCCTAACATGTTTCAGGCACAGATACAAAGACTACCCTTACATAGCTCCCCAGGAGCAGGCCAGACATGCACTCTGCCTGCAAAGTGGTCCAACTGTCCCAGCCATGGGTGCTTTCCAAGCAGAAAGGGGAAATTTATTTGATTAGGACACTGGAAGCCTACAAGGGACATCACATGGTCACCAGTCCCTAAAGTGGATGGTAACAGAGAGGAGCTCTGAGCTGGAGAAGTGGCCCTGTATTGATAGCTGCACGTGTGTGGAATAAAACTGGGGCTCTGGGCTTAGGAGAGAAGTGACAAGCAGTATTGCCCAAACAGTACCATCTTTTCACCATCCCTTAGGGAGGCCAGCGTCCCAGGGACCAAGACAGAGAGACTCATGCTTAAATCCTTTAGGTCTTAGAGAGAGAAAACAGTTCCCAAAGTGATTTATTCATCTATAAATAGTTCACAGAAATAGACAAATTCCTCCTTTAGAGGAAAAAGATTAAGGACAGAGAGTCGTATATGTTGGCTTGGCGTCACACAGTAAGTGGGTGCCAGAAAGAAACTGGGCCTCTTGTCCTTCCAGACACTATTTCTAGACCCACCAACTTTTTTGCATCTGCAGTAGGTCCAAAATGGGGGTTCTGCTCTAATTCGGGGGTAGTACCAACATGGCTAGCTTCTGATTTCAAACAAAGCATTTTTTTATTTTATCTTATTTTAGGTTTTAGGCGCCGGACCATGCTTATCCAAGTGCTTTCCAAGCAGGTGAGAGAGCATTTTGTCACCCATGTGTGCAGATGCCAAAAGGCCTTCATGAGGTGTTTGTGGTTACATCTTTAACACGTTTTATTATTATTATTATTATTATCATTATTATTATTTTATTTATATAGTTTACATTCTTCACCAAGGTAAATGGGCCTATGAGCCTAGCTCTCTTCCAGACTGTGACCTCCCAAAGTTATTTGTTTGATAAAAGGGCATAGGGTGGAAGCAAACAATCCAAGAAAACGCTCGTGAACACGAGTGACAGAGGCACCGGCTGCGGGCATTGAGGAGGGCAGGTAAGAGTGAGGCCCCACTGAAGGTGGTTTCACTGGTGCCTGCCCCTATGTGGTGAGTTCCCCTTAGTACATTCCCTCAGCTCTGCAGGGTGGTGGAGAGGGCTTTTCCTGTTTTCAAACCTCCCAGGGAAGCAGAACCAAAGCCAAGAGTTCTTGGGTTAACTGGTTACCCCAGCCACAGTAGCAGCCATCCGCGGACTTTCCCTACACACATGCTGGCTCAATAGAAAATCAGCAGCCCAAGGCCCACCAGCCCAAGCCTGCTAACCAGCTGCTGGCCACGGGTGAAAATCCTGACTGTTGTTGCGATTTAACTTTCTCCTGTATAAAACCGTGGAAGTTTAGCAACTGCTGGATTTTCTAGTTCCAAAACCATTCTAGAATGTGACAGAAGCCCAAAACTTCAATCTTCCCAAGAATACGATGGCTGAGAGTGAGCGTCATCACCACCCTCTGGGATGTCTCTCATTTGTCCCAATAGGCTGGCACTTAGGTACCCTGTGCCTGTGCTTCACACCAGGGCCCCTGTGAAACCTTTCCAGCCGTGGCCTTGGATCTGCCTTCTCCCAGGAGGCAGTTCAGGCCCACTATTATTCCCTCTGGCAAATCTGAACTATTGGTCTCAGGCTGAGAGAGGCAAAGATGATAGGCTTCTGGGCTGCAGCTTTGGTGCAGTAGAAGCTGGCAAAAGAATGGAGAGATGGGGAAGGACTTCCCCTTGTTATCAAATCCAGAGGGGCCCACGCACTCTGGCTATGAAACAGGACTCAGCTAGCATTCTCTAATGGACTCCCCCTCCCCCTGAATTCTCAGCCCTCTCCTGCCATCCCCCAATACACTGCATTAGATTTTTGCTGGGAGGAAGGGAAGGCCTGTGGACTTGAACATATTTACCCAGATCAGTCAAATCAATAAGGATGGTGGAGAGGGGACGGAAATCCAGGTGTCGGGAGCTCGGGGTTAATACTGTTTACACTTTTCCACCCCAAACAAAAGATTCTGAAAGGAGCCATAGCTTCCAGCCCAACAACAACAACAACAACAAAATCCTATTTGAATCATCTGAAGACTGTCAGCTCCAAGTAGAGAAGCTGGTCTTGAAGAAGGTAGGGCAAAGTTTGGGGCCATGCTGGGGTACACATCGGACCTGGAGACCATTCTTAACCCTTTTCAGCCCTGACAGGAGCAGACACCGAGGCCTGCAAAAGGGACAGATATAGTCCCTTGACACAAGCCCCTGAGGAACTGGAGCGAAGGAAGGCTTGGGGTTTCTCTTCCTTCTCTCTCCCTCCACCCCCGCCCCGCGCCCCGCGCCCCGTATGGCCAGTCGGGCCTTCCAGCCCCCAGGCCTGAAAGTCCCTAACCATGAAATGTGCCCATGGGGCTGTCCAGCCAGCTCTTTCTTTCCCCAAACCCTTTTTATTTCATGGCCTGACACAGATCCTCATCCCTGCTAAAGCTTCATCCCTGGCAGCAAGGATGATTGCCCACCTCTTAACGTCCCCTCTTGACACGGCGCCACTGTGGTTTTCCTCCCCCGGAGAAATGCCCCCAAGTGTCACCAGCTCAGAAAACTACGAAGCACCACTCCACACGCTCCTGGGCACCGGGCAGCCCAGGCCAAACCTCCCAGCCTCAGGCAGCCCCCTCGGCGCTCCAGAGATGCCCGAGAGTCCGGTGCCCCCTGACCCCCCGAATCTCACCCAGAAGAGCATGTTGAAGAAGAAGAGCAGGTATTTCACCAGCGGGCTGACGAAGGAGAACTCCTCCCCGTAGGCAGCCGGCACGCCAGGTCTCCGCGCCATGGTCCGCCGCTGCCCCCGGGGGGCCTATCTCCCAGCGGCCGCCGGCCCACCTGCGCGCCCTGCAGCCCGAGGCGGGAGCCGCGGGGCCACGGGGACCCGAACGCCGGGGCAGCCGCGCCGCACCGGGAGCCTCCCGAACCGTGCGTCGGGGAGCCGCGCGGCCAGGGAACGGCGCCGCCGCTGAAGCCGCGGCGGGCAGCGTGAGCGGCGGAGACTCCACCGCGGCCGCAGACCAGCTTGGCCCGCCCCGCTCTCAGGAAACCGGGCCCGCCCCCCGGACGGCCATTGGTGAGTCTGCCCAAGGCTGACTTCTCATTGGTCGGGGGCTCATGTCACTAAGCAGCCAACCATCCCTCTGCTCCGAGAGGCGGGGGAGACACCTGTTCTGTGAGGGACAACTTGCTAAAGGGTCAGTGGTTCTGCTTCTGCCCGCCTAGACGGAAAGCCTGCAGGCTGCAGCTGCTTAAGGGGAAAAGAATGAGGAAAAGGAATGTTCCCTGCATCCCACACCCACGTCCTCGGCCCAGTTGCTGTGCACACACGCAAACACACGTACGTTAAAATCAACAAGTACGCACTTTGTGTGTTGAGCAATTCGCTAAACGCTGTGGGAATAGAAAAGAAGGATGATCCTCAGGGATCAAGACAATAAAATCAGAGCGACAAATGACAGGTACTAACAACCAGAGAGAGAAGAATAAATACACCCCTGCTTAGCAATCAAATACTTTAAATGCTCGTTTTAAACGCCTCATAACCTAACAGTGAAATTCTCAAACCATCCTCTTCTCTCATTACCGTCCAGCCTCTCTATACAAACCCTCTCAGAACGTTTGTCTACGTGGAAACACCGGTTTTTTGTTTTTAATTTTGTTTTGTTTTGTTTTGTGTTTGGCGTGTTGATAGGATATGCACAGATTGAATCCCAAGTACAATGTGGTGGACATTGTACTAGCTACACAAGTACGATTTTAACCTGGGGAGGAGTCTGATTTTGCCATCAATAGCAACTGAGCCATATGCCCAGCCCTGGTATTTTGTTTCAATAGGATTCAAAATCCAGTGTGGAAATACAATAACTGCACGAATAACTATTATGTAATTGGTAGAAGTTGAGCACCAGAAGGTGTCATGGCGAGAGAAACTGGAGGAGGAGATTTTAGAGACAGTGGGGACATGAAATCCAGGTGGACGAAAAAAGGTGTGTCGAAGCTTGGACAGATGAAAGCAAACTGCGTGTTGTGCGGAAAATAAGCATATCACTTTTCCCGGCTTGGTGCAGCGGTGCCTGAGAACGCTGTATGGGTTAAACTGAATGGAGGTTGTAGAAGGACTTGAGATCAAATTACTGAGTTTGTGTTGAATTGATTTGGAAATAAGAGTTTTAGAGAAGGAAATGGGGTAAGATCTCTGTTTTCAGAGAGAGTTGGAAAGAGGCTGGAGAAAGTTTAATGGCAGCACTTAGGAGGAAGGGGCAGACAAATCTCTGGGAGTTCAAGGCAAACCTGGTCTACATTTGAGTTCTAAATCAGCCAGGGGCACACAGTGAGATCCTATCAAACCAGAAGAAGAAGAAGAAGAAGAAGAAGAAGAAGAAGAAGAAGAAGAAGAAGAAGAAGAAGAAGAAGAAGAAGAAGAAGAAGAAGAAGAAGGAGGGGGAGGGGGAGGGGAGGGGGAGGGGGAGGGGAGGGGAGGGGAGGGGAGGGGAGGGGGAGGGGGAGGGGGAGAAAAAATTTTAAATTCTAGTGCTATTATTCTGCTAAATGGTCATAGTGTTAGACAGCTTCCTAAGGTTTTTATCTTTATACCCATAGGTCAGTGCATCTCTTAACCCTCATCAAAGAAGTTTCTTTTTGCAGTCAATGGAGATTAATAGAGGCCCACAACCTGCCAGCATACGGGGAATAAGAGATGTGGAAGGCTCAGCTGTAAATGGGATGGCTACATTACAATATCCCTTCTCACCACAAGGCTCAGATATCACCAAGGAAGAAATGGGGGGGGGGGGTGTAAGAATGAAAGGTAGTGAAGATTTGCAGCAAGACAGTATTTGCTGGATATGACAAGGCTGTGGTTGCACATAGGAACTTACAGTGGCTGAGACCTCATGCACAAGAGCTGCTTAGATCAAGCTAACTAAAACCCAGCATGGATAGAGGAGAGGATCATGGAGTTTGTTTGTTTGTTTCTTAAGTTGAGGTCATACTATGCAGCTCTAGGTGTACTGAAACTCTATATGTAGGTAAGACTGGCTTCAAATTCAGAGATCTACCTGTCTCTACCTCCTGAGTGCTGGGATAAAGGATGTGAGGCAAGTGCTCTTCCAGTGACCTGCATCCACTGCACTGCCTCTTCCTCTGAGATGAGGGCTCGATGTTGCGCAGGCTGTTCTCAAATACCTGGACTCAGATAATGGCCCTGATGCCTCAGCTGATCAAGAAGCTGGGACTACAGACCCTCTGCAAACCGTCCTGAACAGCAGAATCTGTTTGAGGATAAGAAGTGCAAGGAGCCAGGTAGTGGTGGGACACACCTCTAATCCCAGCACTTGCGGGTAGGGGGAACAGAGGCAAGCAGGTACCTGAGTTTGAGGCCAGCCTGGTCTACAGACTACTGAGTTCTAGGACAGTCAGGACTGCACAAAGAAACCCTGTCTCAAAAACCACCACCACCACCAACAACAACCAAAGCGAACATAGTGTACTAAGGTTAGGTTCTCATTTTCAGACATTAGCAAACGCTCTGAGTGCTTCTCTATCAGAAATCATCCTAAAACCAGGCATGGCAGCTTGGGTCAGTCCCCAGCATTCACACTGGGCAGCTCACAACTGTAACTGTTTTTGGGAATCCTATGTCTTCTTTTGGTCTCTGTAGTATGGGTACCCATATACACCCCCCCACACACACACAGGCAATGTAAATAAATGAATTATTCTTAATATAAATATAAACATTGAATTAATCTACCTTAGCCTTCTATTCTAATCGGGCTACCTCCCAGCCCTATCCCATAATACTTGCATATTATTATTGATCCGACTCTTTGGCTTCAGGTGTGTTTCTATGACCTCTCTCTGGACCCCTTTCTCGTGACTTCAAATCCTCCACCTTTCTTGCTGATTTGAATCTCCCTCTCGCCCTCTCTCCCATCCCACCCTGTTCTCTGTTCTGCTCAGCCATTGGATGATCAGCATTTATTAACAAGGCAGAGAATAAATGACAATAATTGTTTACAGGAGATTCTTGGTATAGGCATTACAATGCCATGTCCAGATTGGAACAAGATATGGGGGCAAAGAAATCAGCATTTGAATAACACCAGGGTAAACTTTATGCAGTGTACAAAACCACACACACACACACACACACACACACACACATCTAGAGAAACCCTAATGGTAACCACAAGCACTTGGAACTATAGTGAGGCAAGTAATTTTGGGATAGTTTAGAATATACTATTGAAAAGCTATGTTGTTGTGCAATATTCACCAGAGGAGACTGCCTGGGTTTAAGCCAATAAAAAGTCTTCATTAGCTAGTTGGTGACTACACTGGTTGTTCAGGATACCAAACCTTTCTCAGATTGAGCTTTGAAGCGCAAAAACTACATTCTGGGTTGGCATACTTCAGTTAACAAGAGCAGTTAGCCAGAATCAGAACTAGAGAAGCCAAAAAGCAAGGTTAGTGCATCTAGAGACTTTCCTAGAGCCATAGACTCTGATGGATTGGGCCTTTGTTTCTGCATATTGAATTTACAGCCTGAATGGTACTTTCATCATGAAGTCAGTCATGCTTAGGTCTGGGGCTCTATTTTCAATGTGAGGTGGTTGGAGAGTTGGCTCAGCCACTAAGAGCAATTGTTTTTGCCCAAGACCCAGGTTTGACTCCCAGCACCCATGTGGTGGCTCACAACCTTCTATAACTCTAGTCCAGGGGACCTAGCACCCTCTTCTGACCTCCATAAACACCAGGCATGCAAGAACTGCACATTCATATATGCAGGCAAAATCCTTCTACAGGTAACGATAGAATGGCAATAACAGCAAAGAAAAAGCAGGATAAAATCTAGAATACTAAGAGAATTGACTTCTGGTATATGTGTGAGATTTACAGGTTTGTTGGCGTCAGGGTCTCTGATTCATAAAGTCTCGGTCCATTTTGCTGTAATAGAAATCATCTGAGGATCAGAACTTTATACAGTAAAGAGGTTTCCTGACCCTGTCGCTCCGGAAGCTTAAGAACATAGTGCCATGGCCTGCCCAGCTCTGATGAAAGCCTCACGGCTCACAGCATCACAGTGGCAGCCCTGAGTGTGACAGTGACAGCTGAGGCAGAGATGCTAAACTCTCACAGAAACCACCCCAGTGCCAGGATACCCACATTACCTCCTTCAGGGAGAGCGCTCTCTGACTCAGCTGTCTTCCTCTCCCCAGAAAGGCTCACCATCTCAGTACTTCCACTCTGGAGGCCGAGCTTCTAGCTCGTGAACTCCTGGGAATAAACCCCAGCAAGTGGATGCGCTTTCTTTTTTTTTTTTTTTAAGATTTTTATTTATTATATGTAAGTACACTGTAGCTGTCTTCAGACACTCCAGAAGAGGGCGCCAGATCTCGTTGCGGATGGTTGTGAGCCACCATGTGGTTGCTGGGATTTGAACTCTGGACCTTCAGAAGAGCAGTCGGGTGCTCTTACCCACTGAGCCATCTCACCAGCCCGTGGATGCGCTTTCTTTTCAGTTTCCATTCCTTTATATTTTAATTCTTTCATGGACACATGCCTATGACGTACAACCTTCTCCTTGTGCAATCTTTTCTTGAGCCTTTGTAAACATTCATTTTAAATTTGCAACCAATCCAGACTATATTACCCAGGTTGGCCTTGGACTCACGGGCTCCACAGGTCCTCTGGCTCATCTTTCCTTCTGGAGGAACTGCAGGCACGGTACCACCGTGCCCAGCTCTAAGAGTATTTTCAAATATGTACAGAGGCAGAAAGAATAATAATAAAAAAGACTTCTACATTCCCAATACCATTTTTTTTATAGTTTGCCATTTTGTTCATCAATTTTGTGCTATCATTATATTTAACTCCAGTTAATTCTGTCTTCCTAAAAATAATAACTCCAACATAACTATAAGGACACAAATCCTGGTAAGCTTAGCAATAACTCCCTAATAACACTTTTAATTTTATTCTTTTAGGTATTGGTTATCAGTGAGCTAATTATAGACAGTTGCATGTATTCCAGAATGGCTTTGAACTTCTTTTTTATTTTAAAGATTTATTTATTTATTATATGTAAGTACACTGTACCTGTCTTCAGACACACCAGAAGAGGGCGTCAGATGTCACTACAGATGGTTGTGAGCCACCATGTGGTTGCTGGGATTTGAACTCAGGACCTCCGGAAGAGCAGTAAGTGCTCTTAACCGCTGAACCATCTCTCCAGCCCTGGCTTTGAACTTCTGATCCTCTTGCCTTCATCTCCCTAAGTGGTGCCACCATGCTTCCTCCCGCTCCCCCTCCTTTTTTGTTTGCTTGTTTGGCTAATGTTTATTTGGAGAAGGGACCTTGCACACGTCACAGCTCAATGTCAACATATGGGAGCCAACATGCGGGTCCCAGGATTGACATCAGGTTGTCAGTCTTAGAGGTAAACATATCAACCACTGAGCCATTGCACTGGCCCCTATTTTTATTTTTCCTTTTTTAATGTGTATGAATGATTTTTCTGTGTACAACAGGTGTGCCTGAAGCCCGCAGAGGCTAGAGGAAGAGGAAGGCATCAAGTTCTCCAGAACTGGAGCTATAGACAGATGTAAGCGGCCACACAGGCGCTGGGAATCAAACTCGGGGCCTCTGCAATAGCAGCCAGCGCTCTGAACCACTGAAGCATCTCTCCAGGCCTTTTAGTTAGGGTTTCTATTGCTGTGATAAGACATCATGATCAAAACCAACTTGGAGGGGAAAGAGTTTATTTAGGCATACAGTTGTAGTCCTTCATCCAAGGACGTCAGGATGTTTCCTTGATCAGGTAGCAAATCAAGGCAAGAATCTGCAGACAAGAGCAGAAGCAGAAGCCACAAAGGAACGCTTCTTTCTGACTTGCTCTTAATGGCTTTCCCAGCCTGTTTCATCTGGGACCAGGGGTTTCATGTCCCCTGTGGCACTAGCCTGCCCACATCAATCAAGAAAATGCCTCATGGCTTACTTATAGGCCCATCTGGTGAGGGCATTTTCTAACTGAGAATCTCTCTTTCCTCTAGCCTGTGTCAAGTAGACAGAGAAAGTGGATCTGGATGGAGAGAAGGGGAACTGAGAGGAGTAGAGGGAGGGAAAACCTTAGGATGGATTATATGAGAAAAAAATATTTTCAATAAAAGAAAAAAAAACTATCTAGCACAGAGACCAGTAAAGAAAAGGTGCTTTGAGATGTTCTGACAAAAGGGATTCCAAATGACAAGGCACAATAGTTACCAGGCCTCATTCTACTCAGTATTCTGATGCACACGATCAAAAGCTTTCAGTCATACTCAGATGTTAGGGTTTTTTAAAAAATCTGTTTTTAAGACCAGGCATACTGGCACATACCCTAATTCCACACTCAGGAGGCAGAGGCAGAGGCAGGCAAATCTCTTCAAGTTTGAGACCAACCTGGTCTATGTAGCGAATTCCAGGCCATGTAGGGCTACATAGTGGGACCCTGTCTCAAAATAAATAAATTAAATACATACATAAATAAATAAAACCTTTGCTTTTTGTATAGAAAAATAACATAATCCAAGAAGAAAGACAAAATTGGATAGGACTATTTTGAGCCTGAAAAGAATTAATAGCTCAGAAAAGGCTTAAACTTGGGGACTATTAAGTCAGAATTATATTGGATTTAGCACATTTCAAACTTATTAGACAACTATAATAAATACTAAGTACAGTCACATATTCAAAATGGAAATATGATTGGCAGTGCTCAGAAAAGAAAGAGAACAGACTCGGTCTGGTATTTAGAATAAGCAGTCTGAAGAAAGCAGAACATTTGCTGACCTCACACAGGGACTGCGTGCTTACTGAAGCCGGACCAGAGCCTTTCCAGAAGCTGGACCTTTCTGTGTGACTTTCTCAAGAAAGTCAGTGAGTCTGAGGCTGCAGAGCTGGAAATGATTCAGACCAAAGCCTAAAACCCAAACAAGAAGCTGAACAACAAAGCAACCACTTGCCTGTACCATACCTGGATGTTCAGTAAATGAAATGATCAAAGCTGGTTGGTTTCTCAGGGGTGTCTGTGTGTGTGTGTGTGTGTGTGTGGTGTGGTGTGTCAGTGCTAATTGTTCAGTGTTAATTGCTTTCTTCAATTGGTCTCCACTTTTATTTATTTATTTACTTGTTTGTATTGTGTGGCCGGAGAGTTGAGGGTTGTGGACAGTGGACAACTCTGAAGAGTTGGTTCTGGAGCCGGGCGTGGTGGCGCACGCCTTTAATACCAGCACTCAGGAGGCAGAGGCAGGCGGATTTCTGAGTTCGAGGCCAGCCTGGTCTACAAAGTGAGTTCCAGGACAGCCAGGACTATACAGAGAAACCCTGTCTCAAAAACCAAAAAAAAAAAAAAAAAAAGAGTTGGTTCTGTCTTTCCAACATGCGGGTTCCAGGGATCAAACACAAGTTTTCAGGCTTTATGGTGGGGTTCCTCTATCTGCTAAGCTATCATATACACACACACACACACACACACACACACACACACACACACACATATATATATATATATATATATATATATATACACGTATATATGTATATGTGCATATATGTATGTATGTGTGTATATGTATGTATATATGTATATACACACACACATATATATAATTTAACTTTTAATTGTCCAGTCCCACACATCTCCCTTCATATCTGCCCCCAACCCTTGTAACCCCAGTGCTCTTAACCCCTAAAGCATCTCCCAGGCCTTTTAGTTAGGGTTTCTATTGCTGGAACAAAAGGAAACAGAAATGAAAACGGGAAAGAAACAACAAAAATAAATCCCACTGTGGGAGCGGCAGTGTGTCAGTGTGTCACACAGTCTTCCCTTTGGCCCAAATCGCTTTTCTTGCAGTGTTCACTACAGTGAGTCATTGGGCTGGTTCCAGGCCTCTCGCTTCTGCTCCTCTCTCAATACTGCATCCTCAGCAGGACTCCTCTCCGATATCTATAGTTGCCTTGTGTCACAGAGATCCTGCAGTTTTGGTTTTTAAGGGCGGGTCCCTTCATGCACTCCAGCAGTTCATAAATGGGGAACAACTCAAAGCCCTGGGTCTGGGCCTCGGTGGTAGTTGAATGGGTCAGCCTATGAGCTCTCCCACTTTGCCCAGGGGAGGTTCAGGGCCAGTTTACCCTAGACCCACAACCAGCAAGGAGCAGGGCCAGCTCTTCTGCTCTCCTGGGTGCCCTTCATCCACCCACACTGCCAGAGCCAGCTCTCCCACGCTGCCCAGGTGCAGTGGTGGGTTGGGGGTAGCTCTCCCACACACACTTCACCAGACCTAACTCTCCTGTTGGGAGGTGGGAGTGGCTGCAGTCCCAAGCACTGCAGCCAGCAAGAGGCAGGGCCAGCTCTCCCACTCTTAGACCCTGGGGGCCAGCTCTCCCACACTGCCCAGGTGAGGGGTGGGACCAGCTTTCCTGCAAGCTGCAGCCTGTAAGGAGCTGTGCCAAATCTGCAGAGGGAGCCCAACAGATATCAACATGGTCCCAGACCAGGGACATCAGCAAAGGCTCCTTACTTCAGGCTGTTCCTCACCAGCCTCCTGTCTCCAGTTCTCCCCCTCTTCTCAGTGCACAAAGCATTCCGCTTGTCTTTCTCTCACATCTCTCCCCCACAGACTTGCTCATCACAGAGGCTCCAGCCTGCACAGCAGCAGGTAGGCCCGGACAGCAGGCCTCTGGATGGCTTCCCCTTATTATTACCTTTAAGATTTATTTTTATTTGGGAAGAAGCCAGAAAAAGGGGTCAGATCCCTTGGAGTTGGAGTTAGAGGTGGCTGGGAGTTGCCCAACATAGATGTTGAAAGACAAACTCGTGCCCTCTGGAAGAGCAGTAAGCATTCTTAACCACTGAGCCATCTCTCCAGAATAGGAAAAGGACTATGGGCAGGAAACCAGAACCGTCTTACAGTATTGTACTGTAACATCTTTACTGCGCTGTTTATGGTACGGTGGCGTCTACACCTGTTAATTCAAACATTTATATGAGCTAATGTATAAATTAAGATCCACGGAACTGTTAGAAATGCAGCAATAAGTGCCCTTGAAGAGTTCACTTTCTTGCTGGGGAGTCAGATACAAATGGAACTCCCAGAGATTTTCAGACCATGTCATGTAAAGTTAAGTAGCCCTTAACTGCTTCAGCCCAATCCATAGAAGTGGCAGCCATTTTGAACAATTCAATTGCCCACCCTACTTAAATAAACTATGTATTTGTCCAGTTAATTCCCATTTCATATTATGGGATTAATACACTGCCCACTTAATCTTCCCCTCCAAATCCAAATTTCAGCTAAACCTCTAATGAATAACTTTGGTAGCTTGAGAAGACAGCCATGATTTTTGCTGTGGGGACAAACAAAATATGTTCTTCAGCAGGAGAATGAAGAGGAAAGAGAGACGGTTGAGGAGAAGAGCTTGTCTGCTTCCTAGATCAACACCTCAAGGTCGGTTGGCTCCTGTGTCTAAGTCTCAGCGAGTTCCTTATTAGTATTTTATAGGATTCCTATTGAGTCTGTTTTAGTCAGCTTCTCCTTTTATCAGCCAGACCGTTTTAATCAATGCCATGAAATTATGAACCAAGATCTATTGGAGCAGGAGGAAAAGAGAACTTGACATTGATAGACCGGTCTATAAAGAAAGTGAAGGAAGAAGCTAGGAACAGAGAGGACTCTGTAGAGCCAGAAGGAATGCGGAAGATGCTACTGAAGAGGGACATGCCCTGCAGGCACGTATGGAGGACGGAGAGCAGCCAGTGATCCAGGGTATAGGATGTTGAAAGGAATGACAGGGAAGGCTGGGCCAAGAGCTTGACACTGAACTAAGCCTCAGGGTAAGGAAATAACGATATACACAACAAGCACTCAAAACACTCGGTCAAGTAGGATAAAAATAGATGAATCTTTTTAAAAAGCTGTCTACGGTGGTTCAATCAAGAAGATAATAATGCATTCACGCCCCTTGAGCCCACCACCCAGCAAACATGTCTCAGTACCACACCCACCCACACTGTCCCATCACTCGACCTGCTGTGGCCTGAATCCAAGACATAATACTTAAAAAGGGATATATTTTTTTTTAATTATGGATTTACCACCATCACTGACACATGACACCTGCAGGACTTCATACACTGCAAATTTTCAAATGGCATAGGATATAAGATAGCAACAATGAAGTATGAATCCGCCTTCATCACGTCCACTGTGGCTGGCTGTTACCTGCCTCAGGACCTGACTCCGAGAGCAGAGAGAAGATAAGCCTGATTTTCAGCACACTGCTAAAGTGTTTTAGCATCTCTGATCCCAACTGTAATGAAGAGGTGAAGACACTGGGAACTGTGCTAGTGACAACACTAATGAGAGAAGAAAGGCAGGCCTGGAGGGATGGCTCCGTGGTTAAGAGCACTGACTGCTCTTCCAGAGGTCCTGAGTTCAAATCCCAACAACCACATGGTGGCTCACAACCATCTGTAGTTGGATCTGATGCCTCTTCTATGTCAGTAAGGGGATGGAAAACATACACACACACACATATATGTGTGTATATATATATATATATATATATATATATATATATATATATATATATACACATAGACGGAGTTTCTCTGTGTAACAGCCCTGGCTGTCCTGGGACTTATTTTGTAGACCATGCTGGCCCCAAACTCACAGAGATCCATTTGTCTCTGCCTCCCCAGTACTGAGATTAAAGGCATGTGCCACCACCACCTGGCTTTGAAAACATATTCTTATCAAACTAAAGAACCATACCTAAGTGGAGGCATGGACCTGCAATTGCAGGTGGAGGCTGGAGGATCAGGTGTCAAGGTCATTACACTTCCTGGCTACCCAAGTTCTCCCTCCACCAACCCATAAGCACCGTAATCACTATACCTTTGCATGCAACTGTTCACTTGGCTCAAAGTTCTACCCTGAGCACTCAACTCAGCAGGGTGTGATCAGGAAGTCCAAAGCCTCCCTTCAGGAGGAGCTGGCCTTTTAACAACAGTCCTGCTAGTATAGGCTATAGCAAACTTGCTGGCTGACTCATTTTAGTGGTCAAGTAGGTTTAGGCTAAATTGCTTTCAGGGTCTGCGTGTGTTTGTTTTGATCTGGAGAGGCTGTATTGAACACCAACTTCATAACTTTCTCCTCGCTTGGTTTTTGTTCTGTTCTGTTCTAGATAGCCTTGTGCAGTCCACAGAAGTCCTCTACCATGGAACCATACTTCAGTGCTCAAACTGCTTTCATTCTCCAAGATCCACATGTCTTCATAGACCAAATAAGCAATCAGGAGGGGACTCCTTAGGAACCATCACTGATATAAGGCTCAGATCTTTAGCACTGGCCTTGATCTCCAGAGAGTGGTACCACATTTAGTTTACTTGCCTGGTAGCTAGAAGCGGATTTACAGGCTTATACTTGACCTTTGTTGTTGTTGTTTGTTTTGTTTTTAACCACAATAGTCCTCACTGGGTGTGTTCAGAAGCCAGTGCAAGGAATCTCCCCATTGCTGAGCATGCCTGTGCAAACTGAATGTCATAGACCTCGGCAACAACCAAGATAAACTGACACCAGAGCTCTGTGGCTCACTTGACAAGCACAAACCGCCTGTTCTGACCAGTACACTTCTGGTGTCTAGGACTCATTATCAGTCCAGAGCACATTCCAGTTTCCCTGCACTTATTTTCCCCTTTCTGAATCACAGTATTGAGGAGGCAAGAAGAATTTATACTGTGAATGGCTGACTGTGTAGTAGGACCCTTCTTTACAGAGAGTTGGACTTCAATGCAAGGGTCTCTAGGTTTGGGACCTTGCTCCAATCTGTAAGCTGGTTAAAGCATGTAGATTCTCTTATTATGGTGCCAGACCTAAAGTGTCTCCACTTTAAAAAAAAATTAAAAGTTTAAGGGTTGGGAGTATGACTCAGAGGGAGAACATATATGAGTCTGCCTGAGGTCCTAAGTTCAATTCTCAGCAGCACAAAGCAAATGGACAATCCTCCTGTAGGCTGCTCATCTAGTCTAGGTCTAGCAACATAACTTGTTCTTGCCAACGATCTCTGCAGGCCAGACTGTTCTGATGAGTCCACTTTGCTGACTAGCTGCTACCAGGCCACCCAGAATCCCATTCTCTTCTCTGCATTCAGAGAGCCCATTGCAATAGCAGCTGTCTTGGCCATAATTCTTGGCCTACAGAGAGTTGTCACCAAAGAGTTCTTTAAGGGAGTACTTCGAATTACGGTGGTATATTTCTCCTTGCTTTGGGGACCCTCCTGGTGGGCATAGGAAAGGGTAGATTATATATATATATATATATAATATATATATATATATATAGGGTAGATTATATATATATATATATATATATATATATATATATTATATATATATAATATAAGGGTAGATTATATATATATATATATATAAACCTCCTGCTATACACCAATATCCCTAAGCCTTTGGAAGTTTTCCTCTATAGTAGTGATCCTCTACTGGAGCCGATTCTGCCCTCCAACAGCACTTGGCAGTATCTGAAGCCATCTTGGGACATCATAATTAGAAGAGTGTTACTGATGTCTGTTAGGCAGGAGCCAGGGTACTCCCAAATGAGGCAGGATTCAGATGAGACAAGGCACCCAGGGCATAAATCTAGATTTCTCACTTAATTCATCCTAGTCTTGGCTGGACTAGTTAACACTGTACAATGCCCTGGGCAAGCTTCACTTCCAACGTTGAGCAACTCTGCTCTGTAGTAGAGGGAATAGCCTTTGGTTAAGTCACCTTCAGGTTTAGATTTCTGTTAATTAACCAAACAACTAGAGCCCTGTTAGATTGAGAATCTCTACAGACTTGAGTATTTGTCAATAAAATTGGCTGCTTCAACATTATACTTCCTTCATTCTGGTCCTATACTCTTAGGATCCATTCCCACACATATCCCTAGGTTAAGAGACCTTGGTTGTTAAAAACTGTGAACTTGCTGAAGAGATGGTTAGAGGCACTTGTTGCTCTTATTGAGGAGCCAAGTTCCATTCCCCTGCACTTATATGGTGGTTCACAACCATTCATACACAACTCCAGTTTTAGGGGATCCAACACCCTCTACTGAACTCCAAGAACACTTTGCACACATGGTGCACATACATACATGCAGGCAAAACACAGATACATGTAATAAATAAATAAATGTAGAATGCAAACAGAACCCCGACGTGATAAACTTTCTTCAGTCTAGGAAGATGCATTCGTGGAAGGACGCAGTTCTTCCCTGTGTGTCTCATCTCATCGCGGTTAGCCTTTGTACTTCCGGCTGTGGAAACTGCTTTAACTTGGGACTTAGAGTTCTAAGAGCAACGAGAAGGGGGTGGGTTCTTTGAGGGAAAGCACATCCCTTGTAAAGCATCTACCTCCTGGGAAGCCTTTATGATGTATTCAGGCAAAGAAAGTCTGACACACATCTTTAATGGAATGACATGGGGAGAATAAATAAAAATACTCAAGCGTAATTGAATTTTACATTTCAAGTGTGATCCATTCTTTACAGATATGATTTCATTATACAGAAATAGATGCGATTTGTCTGTTTTGAAAGAGAGGCTGGATATAAATTGTTTTTCACAGATTACATTGGCTCTATTATGAAATTCATTTGTTTGTGGTGGCAATTGCTGGAATACTTCTGTTTCCTGATTATGGGCAAGATGCAACTCGCCTTTTCAAGGTGAGGTTTTTGTAATGGTACAGTGTCCTCTGTGGGACCTTTTGTGGGCACTCACCATGAATGAAAACCTATGATAGTAATATCCATGCAAATAATTTGGATCCTTGCTTCTACAATAGGGCTGTGCTTTCAGGAATGTTCAAACAGATAATGAGGCTGCTATGACACTCATTGTGCTGTGCTAGGCGCTGTACTGAGGCGCAGATGTAAATTATGAGGTGCAGCTGTAACCTTAGGTACATACACGCTAGTTCTGAACGTGGCTAAGTTACTTACACTGAAAACATAAATTGGGTCTGGTTTTGCTAATGATAAAAGAATATACATTCAGAAAAGGGTGTTAGCTCTCGACTGTAATTCTCGTGCAGGGAGGCTAACGGCAGGAAGCTTGTCTTGAATTTCAGGCCAGCCAGGGCCACATAATGGGTCTAAGACAACCTGAGATATAGAGTAAAACCCTGTCTAATAAGGAGGAAAAAGAAGCTGGGCAGGGTGATACACTCAGGACGCGGAGGAGCTTCCTGTGACTCCCAGGACCAGTGGCAATGTCCGGAACTTTTAAAGATCTAGGGAAATGATTTAATAATTTTCATTTGCATTATTTTTTGATTCTCCTGCTAGCTTTTTTTTTTTTCTTCCCAAGACAGGGTTTCTCTGTATAGCCCTGGCTGTCCTGGAACTCACTCTGTAGACCAGGCTGGCCTCGAACTCAGAAATCTGCCTGCCTCTGCCTCCCAAGTGCTGGGATTATAGGCGTGTGCCACCACCGCCGGGCTTCTCCTGCTAGCTTTGTTCTTAGTGAGTTTTAGAAGTGTTTGTAATGTTTACTTTGATGTGTATCGGATGCTTTGCCTGAGGACTTGAAAGGGGGTCCAAGTCTCAAAACCAAAAGGAGAGGAATAATAACGGAATTTTAGCACAGTCTTGCCAAGAGGCTAAGGAGATGGCTCAGTGGTTAAAAGCATTTACTGGCCAGACCAATGAGAGTTTGACCATGCTCCAAAGAATATATAGATAACATAAATTGGATTTTTTTTTTCTATTTTTTGAGGGGGGTTAAACATGGAAAAACTAGGGAGTGAGTGTGATTTGGGTCAATGTTGTGAAATTCCTAAAGGATCAATAAAAAATATTATGTTGAAAAAACCCAAAGGCTTCTTTATGGTGTCTTCATACCTGTGTATCGCCTTACTTTGTTCTCCCCCCACGTGCTCCCACCTCTCTCTGGTTGGATTTTTTCCTTCCAAACTCCCATGTCTGTGTTCATGTCACATATATTCCACTACCCTTTCTTTACCCTTATGATCTCTTCCTTACCTCTCATTACCCCTTTTTAGTTTCATGGCCTACCCACATACTCATATATAAACACACACATACGCACATACACTCTTGAAACTGTATTGTATATTATTCATATGAGACAAACATACCGTATTTGCTTTTCTTAATCTGCTTTAATTCACTTAATACAATGATTTTTATGTCTGTCCATTTTCTTACCAATGTCATGCTTCAAGTCCTTCTTGTAATTGCATAAAATCCCATTATGTATATGTACCACATTTTATGTACTTGTTCTTCAGTTGATGGACACCTCGGCTGGTTCTATTTCCTGGCTATTGTGAATAAAACAGCAATCTCATCAATTCAGTGCTGGAATTTTGCCTGTAGACATAGTTTGTGTTGCTAGAGTGATGCCAATGATGACCACTGAAGAGTGACTCCAAGTGGTTAAGGGTGAGTTGTTAATGGCGATAAGACTGCCAAGGAGTAAAACTTATAAATCAGGAACATGCTGTATGGGAACTGAAATGTCTAACAGGTTGTAGGAATGGTGGGCTCTGGGAGATTCTGGAATTCTGGAGGGTCATTCTATTAGCAAGTAAGGGAAGTTTCTGTTCTTTGATGCTCACTCAAGAAGACAGAAACATTGTCGTCTGTTAGAATCCACAGGAAAATTCCATGTTTGCTTGATCTCTATGGACAATGTCTTTGTTCTAGGTCCTAGTAAAGAGAGGAGAGGATGGTGGAGTTGGGAGAGACAGGAAAGAGGAGCATCATGGGCCTTTCAGAGGGACAAAGTGCCAGAGATACAGCATGGCTCCGAAAACCAAAGCAGACTAAAGAGTAGCAAGAATTACATTTGGGGCTTAAGGTTTGTTACCTGGAACCTTGAAATGCCTTGGTAGATGTTCACTGTGCACCACATCTAGAGCTGCAACTTAGGACAGCAGAGTCATTCCTTGTGGAGGGAGAAGACGGGGATCCAGCATCTCCAGAGGAAATGCTATGGTTTGAACGTGTCCCCAAAGTCATTGGAAACTTGATACTAAATTCAACCGTGTTGGAAAGCAGGGTCTAATGCACACGGTCAGGTAGACCCTATTATATTCTGTAAAAGTCAACTTCCCCTCATTCCTGTCTATAATAATCTTGTCAGCTTGCTCAGAGTGAGAAATGTCTAGGAACTTAGTAAAACACATCTCTGAGCACGTCGGTGTGGGTATTGGCACTGAATAATTGATTATCGGGGCTCTCACTCAATGAATGCTTTAATCCATTCATGGACTCAAAATTTAGATAGACTATGGCAAACGCTGGGACTGTAGAAGGCCGAGCCATTTAGAATGGCCAGACCTAGGATGCTTATTTCTGATTTTTATTTTTAAATGTGTATGAGTATTTACTGGCATGCATAGATGTTCTCCAAATGCATGCATGCCTGGTGCTTGAGGAGTCCAGAGGAAGACAGTTAACCTCCTGGAACTGCAATCAGATGATTGTGAACTGCCGTGTGGTGGCCGGAAATAGGATCTTCTGCAAGAGAAGCAAGTGCTCCCAAGCACTGCACCGTCTCCCCAGCACTGAGGTGCTCTGCTTTATAGCTTATTTTATTTAGTGAAACTATAAAAACTAATCTTTTCCTTTCCTCTGTTAATGGAAGATGTCTTCCCTTCAGCAGCTGCCACAGAGAGTAGCACAGTGAAGCTCCTTTAAAGATGGGTAGAGACGGGGCTGGAGAGATGGCTCAGCGGTTAAGAGCACTGACTGCTCTACCAGAGGTCCTGAGTTCAATTCCCAGCAACCACATGGTGGCTCACAACCATTTGTAATGGGATCTGATGCCTTCTTCTGGTGTGTCTGAAGAGAGTGACAGTGTACTCACATACATTAAATAAATCAATAAATATTAAAAAAAAAGAAAAGATGGGTAAGCAATGTTAGGATTAATGTCATTATCAAAGAAATGTGTTCATTATCACAGAGAATGGGGAGGGTTTTTTGTTTGTTTGTTAGTTATTTTGCTCCCCTTGCATCTCTCCAGGGTCTTATGTAGCCCAGGTTGGCCTTGAACGTGATGTATGCTGAAGGATAACCTCAAACTTCTGGTTTCTCCAGCTTCCACCTCCTAAGGGCTGGAATTACATGCTATATGCATACCGAGTTCATGTGGTACTGAAGAGTGAACCTAGGGCCTTGGTCATGCTGGGAAAGCGCTCTCCCTCTTGGGCTATGATGCCAGGCAAAGGGTGGATTCGTTTTAACCACTGCTTCTGTGCTCTGTCCCTCCCTCCCTGTCTCATCCATACTCACGTGCCAGTTTACTATGCTGTAGGTAGAGCAAAATGGCCCTCACCAGACACAGCACTTGATTTTGGATGTCTTAGCCTCTAAAGCATAAGCTGAATAAAAGTTTGTTGTTCATTATTTACCCAGTGTGTGTTATTCTATAGAGGAGCAGAGAACAGAGTAAAATAATTTATTAATTACTTTTGTCATTGCTGTGGCAAAACACCCAAGAAGCCAACTTCAAAGGAGGGAAGGTTCATTCAGCTCCCAGTGTTAGAGGTTTCAGTCCGATGTGGCAGAGGAAGGAGAGCAAAGCAGCCCACCCCAGGGTGAGCCAGGAGCAGAGAGGACCAGGGGCAGATGGAGGCTCTGGTGAAAAATGGCTTCCAAGGACACACTCCAGGGAGTACCCTCCAACCTGGCCCAACCGTCACAGTTTCGTGGTTTCCCAAGGGTTTAAATTTAAATCCACCAATGGATTCAACTCTTCATTAGGCAATAGTCTCTGGAAACAGTTGATCTAGATGTTTCTCAATACAACCAAGTAGACAATCAAGATTGACCACCAGAGACATGGAGGAAGGAGGTTAGTTTTTGGAGAATAATGCCTAATCAGAAACTGGCCAAGATGACTGTGACCCCAGGGCTAGCTAGCACATAGATTTGATGATGCTGTCACTGGGGCTAAGCATGCCCAGAACAATTCTTACCAGAGAGTTAACCCCATAAAAGATGCTGCCTGTGTCGTGTGTCATCTGAGGGACTTTATAAATTACCATCATCCTCTAAATTTGCGTTATTATTACATTGAGGTATTAGATTATATGCTGTCCCTCATGTACCCCCTCATTGCATATGTGTATATGTGTGTATGTATGTTTGTACATATGTGTATGTGTGCATGTATATGTATGTGTATGTGTGTGTATGTGTGTGTATGTGTATATATGTGTATACATGTATGTGTGTATGTTTGTATGTGTGTGTGTGTGTGTGTGTGCCCTCTTGTAAGATTGAATTTAGGTCCTCAGCTAACTCTTTACCATTAAACTACTTTTCATCCCCCTATTAGGTGGCCTTTTAAAATGCATCAGTTTCTGGTGGAAATATCCAACCTGAAATCTGTACCTCATATCTTAAAAGTGACACACTATCAGGACACTTGTTCTGAATTCTCCATTCAAGGCACCAGAAAGCAAAGGGTGACAGAGTTCATACATGATAGCATGCATTTGAGATTGATTTGAGTACTCATTATTTGAGTATGAAACTGTTTCAAATACTTAGGTAGGTAGAGCCCAATACCATCTGAGCTTAGCATCCATTGTGCCTTCTGGAACCTTCTGCAATCTTTCCTCTGAAAAACACCCCAACACCTGCCATTTTAGGTGAAGTAACTAAGAGACACATCTATCCTAGGCCCTGAAAGCGGAGCACTGGACTTCTTCTGGCCAATCAAAATATTAGGTGGGCACGTGACCCAAGTTGATCCAATCAGAGTGAAGTTAGGATTTGTTAGTAAAAAGAAACATTCCTTCTCCCTCTCCCTCTCTCCCTCTCTCCCTCTCTCCCTCTCTCCCTCTCTCCCTCTCCCTTCTCCTTTTCCCCTCTCTTTCTTCCTCTCCCCTCTCCTTCTCCCCTTCTCCCTCTCCCTGACCCCCCCCTTGTAAACCTTAGTATTAGTGCAGGGGGCTAGAGGGAGGGAGGAAGCCCCAACACCAGAGGGATACCGATGGAGGAAGCCCACAATGAAGAGAGACCAAGCTGAGGTTTAACCCGAACACTGTTGATGTTTGAGTCCAAAGACTGAGTGTTTCCTATGGTCAGCCCTAACCTTAGGCTTCCCAGATATGTGGGTCAATAAAATTCTGTGGGTTTTTTTTTTAATTCGTCATATTTTGTTTGTTTGCTGCCTAAATCAGATATAAATAGTCGCCTTGCAACTTTAAAAGTACTGACCGGCATCCCACTCCTTTGGCTGTGTGCTGTGAACATTAATAGGATTCTCCTTCCTCAGTCCATCCCACGTGCAAGCCTGCCAGGCAGCAGTCAGTCAGATCTAGGACGCCTGCTTTCCCCTTTACCTCTGGCAATGGTCTCCTTTCAGCTGCACTAGCAGGGCGCTCACAGTGGGGCTCCTTTAAAGGTAGACTCAGAAGCCTAGTTGTGCAGTCAGCAGGCCTCAGCTCCTCAGGCAGATGCTGGGATCACTCGCTCGCTCAATGATGGTCAGCTCCCTCAAAGCCCAACTCCAGGATGATCCCACCACCAGTTCCTGACTGAGGTGGAAAATAACCTCAAGGAATGTAGTTCTCCAAGCTGGGGATAATCAAGGGATGAGTCAGCCTTCTAGAGAAAATTGTCTCTGCCGGGCCCCAGCCCCCAGCCCAGCGAGGCCTGCAGGCCCGCGTGCTTCTTTCAAGGGCATAATAATACCTTATATGTGAAGGCACAGCAGAGCTGTGCAAAGTACTGTGCATTCCTTATCTCATTAGGAGAGCGAATTTGCTCTTTTTTCCCCTTCAGATTCATTAAAAAAAAAAAAATCAAATCTAGCAAAGGAAATTTTCATTTGGCTTTCAACAAGCTTTGTGAAGAGAGAAATCAGAACTGAATCCAAGAGCGGAGCTTTTCTAGAGAAATGCCTCGTCTTTCTTAGGCCCAAAATATCAAGGACAGGGACTCCAGTCTAGAGAAAGAACACACGAGGAACTGAAGCCCCGGCCTTAGTTTGGAATCTGCTAGGTGGCTGTGTGACTAGGACCTGTAATCTTGCAGCGGCAGCAGCCTCTGCCTTTGAGAAGGGCACTGAGACTTCCTGGGATGGTGGCTTTCACATTTCCTGAAGTCTTTGAGGATTGTAGAGTCTGAAGGGACTGACTGATAAGTCTCTCTCTCTCTCTCTCTCTCTCTCTCTCTCTCTCTCTCTCTCTCTGTGTGTGTGTGTGTGTGTGTGTGTGTGTATGTGTGTATGTGTGTCTGCCTGCCTGTCTGTCCATGTCAGGGGTCCCAGTACGGTGGGATACAGAGCTCTGAGCACAGCTCTCTTGGGGACTCCATGGCCCTCTTAGGCCCTCTGAAAATGGTGGATAGGTGGTGACATCAGTCAGTGAAGGGCAAGTTCTGACTGCTTACAGAGTGCTTCCACTTGACCAGGAAACTGCACCTGTGGGAAGAGGCACAAGCAGACATTGTGTCATTCCTTGGGATGAAAGTGTGAATCTCCTGATGGGAGGATAATCTTAAAACAACAACAACAACCACCTATGCCTGCCCCTCCCTTCTGGCTTTTGGATTATAGAAAGAATGGTCCTCGAAGAGATTGAATTCTCCTAGGAATCTGGGAATAAGGAAAGGCTGAAGCCTACAGGCCACCCTGTTAGCATTCTGTCTAAGCTCCGCCCCACGGTTACCTGGCAACAGCCAGGTAGGCTTGACCCACTATAAAAGGGACTACTTGCCCCTCCTCACTCTCTTGTTTCTGTCTTGCTCTTTCTCTGCTTCCCTCCCCCCACATTCCTTCCCCCCCCCATGCTCATGGCCTGCCTCCCCTCCCCTCCCCTCCTCCTCTCTCTCTCTTTCTCTCCCTCTCTCTCTCTTTCTCTCCCTCTCTGCCTTTCTCTGTCTCTACTACCCTCTTAACTCCCCTCCCCATGTCCTGAATAAACTCTATTCTATACTATACCATCCATGTGGCTGGTCCCTCGGGGGAAAGGGATGCCTTGGCATGGGCCCTCTGAGACACCCCTTCACCACACCTCCATAAAACATATCCCTCCTCTATCTTTTAATAAACACTTTACATCCAGAGGAGAGATTTCACAGCTCTGACAACTCCAGGCTACCTTACAGGAGAGACTGGAGCAGAGCTGGGTCAGTGCCGGGCAGAACATCATGGCACGGCACTCTGCACAGGACTGCTTACTTATTCTTACCTCTTGCCCTGTGCTTAAACTTAATCCTTATGTCGGTACCTCAAATTTGGGCTTTAAATATGTCACCCAAAGATTCATATGTTGGAAGCTTTGTCCCTTGTGTGGCAATTTTGAAGCCTAAAAAGTGGGGCCTCGTGGAAAATAAAGAGGTTCCTGGGGCATTGCCCTTGGAAGAGTTAATGCTAAAGAAGTCAGTGAAGGACAACAGCGGTGGCAGGAGCAGGGAGTGGCAGGAGCAGGGTGGGTGAATTCATCAGTGCTCAGTGAAGAGAGGCAGTGAGAGCATTAGCTTTCCCCTCAGACTCTGGGGAAGGCTCCGCCCCTCCCATCAGTTAATTTTTCAAGAGATATCCTTATAGACCAGCCAATGGCCTGAACCCCCTCTAATAGAGTCACCTAAGGTATGTGCATATGTGTGAGTGTGAGTTTGTGTGTATGTGTGTGTGCATGAGTGTATGTCTGTGGATGTGTGCATAGATGTGTGTGTAGGTGCGAGTGTGTATGTGTGTGCATGTGTGTGTTCATGTGTGTATGTGTCTGGTGTGTGTGTGTGTGTGTGTGTGTGTGTGTGTGTGTGTGTGTAAGCATTCACATGCCATACTGAATGTGTCAAGGTAAGAGAATAATTTTTGGTGGTTAGTTCTCCCTTTCCATTATGGGTTCCAGGGATCAAAACTCAGGTTTTCATGGCAAGTATTTCTACCCACTGAGTCACGTTGCTGTTCTTGTATCTGGCTTTTCTATGTGGCCACTGGGGATCCAAACTCATGTCTCCTGCTTAAGAAGAAAGCCCTTTCCAAACTGAGCCCCTCCCCAGACCCCTCGAAGACAATGTAATGTTTGGTAAGAGCAGCCAGCTGTGGACTGGAGTACCCTGAAAGGCCACTTTCAAGTTCAACTCCAAGTTGTTGACAATTCTGAGGCTTGATGGACTGGAACTTCCTGCCTGATGAAAGCTGAAATGTTACCAACCAGAATGAAGATATTTTGGACTATCTTTGGTCTTGTTATCAGCCATTTATCACCTATCCATGTTTGTAAGTAAGTATCAAGTGAAAATGTTACACTGCATTAATTTGGCAGAACACCAGGCTCTACCAACCTACAAGCTGGAACTATGGCTGGATGGCATCTGAAACTTGATGAAAACTTCCCTGTTCTGCTGTAATCCCACAGATGTCCTCATCAATGCATTTGGTAAATGAATTGGTTTGGTGTTACCTTTTTGTTCAGTGTCTACTAAACTTTATTCATCTGCTTCCTCGGTGGAATGAGTCTTTGGGCGACTTAAATCTGTGTCCTGGACTGTGGTTACCTACACTGGGCTCTGAATAAAATATCTCATTTCCTTTATGGGATGGTTAACCTTGGTTATCAAGTTGACTGGATCTGGAATCAACTAAGAGACATACTGGGCTGGTGAGATGGTTCAGTAGGTAAAGCAGCTTGCTGTGTTTGATCTCTGGAACCTATAAGATAGGAGATAAGTTACTCCTCAAAACTGTCCTCTGTGGTGGCCCACACCTTTACTCCCAGCACTCGGGAGGCAGAGGCAGGCGGATTTCTGAGTTCGAAGCCAGCCTGGTCTACAAAGTGAGTTCCAGGACAACCAGGGCTATACAGAGAAACCCTGTCTCGAAAAAAAAACCAAAAAAACAAAAAAAAATTGTCCTCTGATCTCCACATGTGTGTCTCCCACCACATGAACAATAATAAAATAAAATGCCTTTGACAAATCTATGAGAGGAAGGGAGGGAAAGAGAGAGAGCTACCCCCCTGAGGTAGATCAGTAAAGGCATTTTCTGAAGAATTAACTGAAGAAGACCTTCCCTTAGAGTACCTTAGAGTAGACAGCAGCTTCCTGCAGTGTCTTAGATATGAGGAGACCTGAAGGAAAGGCTTCTGAGTCTACCTGCCCTCCTTCACCGCCTGCTGGTGAGTGCATCTTCTCTTTTGCTGTGACTGCGGCTACCATCCCCTGCTAAACATTAGAACCCAGCTTTTCTGGTTTTCTACGGTGTCCTAGACATTAGGGGGCTCTCTAGAAATTCTCCAGGCTTTCAGCACCAGATCAGGACTGATGAGACATCCAGTCTTGTGAACTGAGTTACTGGTTCTCAGCTTCTTTAGGATGTAAGCGGCGATGTTGGACTATCTAGCTGGAACCAAGTAAGACAATTCCCTCTGTAATTTATGTTCACTCGTTGGTTCGATTACTCTAGAGGATACTAACTACATTTTTAAAAAAGATTTATTTATTTATTATGTACACTATAGCTGTCTCCAGATGCCCCAGAAGAGGGCATCAGATTCCATTACAGATGGTTGTGAGCCACCATGTGGTTGCTGGGAATTGAACTCAGGACCTCTGGAAGAACTGTCAGTACTCTTAACTGCTGGGCCATCTCTCCAGCCCCCAGCCCTACATTTGTGAATTAAGAGCCAGACTATGCTTTTGAGCCATACCCAGTTTGTTTGACCCTTGCTTGCAGCTTCTTGTTGGATTCCTCCCAGGGGCCATACTCTGGGAATCCCCAGTATGAATAGCCAGTGTCTGTCATTCTGGCCAATAATTAATAAAGCTTGCTTCAAAGTTGGCTCAAAAATTGTGGGAGTGGCCTCATTCTCAACCAGGAGGATTAACACCTTCCCCCCAACCCAACTTGACTGTCAGGCAGAAGATGCTGGAAAACTAGGTCCACTGAAACACTTAGAGTTACAACGACTCTAGTAGGCAGAGAGAAGGGTCATGGCTAGGCAAATAAAGATAGCGGCTTCTTCCTTCCCCTCCTGACTTGAGTCAAAAGCCTGGCATCTAAAACAAAGGCACTGTAGGTTTTTGTCTCCCACTAGCAGGCCCCCAGCTGATGGCTGGCAGCAATTTCAAGGCCTGATCACCTTATGTCACTCAACAGTTCTGGGCCAATTAACCATCCCAGCTCTTTTCAGACTGACAAACTCTAAGTGAGGGAAGGAAGATGTTTCAGGGGCTTTGAAACCTAGGCCTCAAGAAAGGATTGGGTTTTTGTCGTTCTGAGGCCATCCAGTTTTATAGTGTGCACCCCCCTCTATTGGTCGTCTGCTGTGTGTGTCCCCTCTGATTCCCCATAACCACCTTTCTTTAACTGCTGGTTTGGTCTACAGCGCTTGAGATTTCTCTGCCACCTGTTTCAGATTTTTCCTGCCTTTTAATTCTTTATCTGGCAGAGATAACAAACCCAACGGAGAACCCTAGACTGTATCGTTTCTGGGGCTTGTCTCTGGGATTTCTTCTGTAGACCTCATCACACTGTCTTCCTGTCCCTTCTCCCATTGCCCAGAGTCACTCCTGGAGAAGGGAGCCCTTGCTTGCAGCTCCGCCCAGGGGAAAAGGCAACTGGTGAGGACAAAGGACTTTGGAACTCTGCTGGAGGATGCTGACTTTGTTCGGACGGAGCCTACAGAACTGCTAAGGGGCAGGGGCCTTGATGTGTTAGGAGGGAGTTTCCCCAGTTCAGCCATCTGAGGAACAAGTTTCACCTTGCTGACAGGGTCAAAACTGAGCTCCTGTTCCCAGGCCCCGGAACCCAACTCCTGTCCTGCTTCTTCAGATGTTTCACGTTTGTCTGGTAACCAGTAAGGACAACGAGGGAAAACACTGTCATCCTGTTATCTAAAATAAGACACACAAATCATAAATGTGCAGCCTGTTTTGACTTAATTGACTACAAGCAGTTTGTCCACTCTTTTGTTCCCTTATCATTCTAAAACTCTGGGCCAGAGTCCAGAAGGGGACCTGACTATAAAAGCTGACCCAAGGACCCTGAAACCAGGAGGTGACCCAAATAAGGCTCAGCCACTAATGTTAACTTCCTTGTTTAATTCCTTGTGCCCAAATGCAACAGTCCATTTCATCCCCCTTGCTTTGGGTTCCGTCTTATAAAAATATGCAATCTCTCTTCAGAGACAGGGTTCAGATCCTGAACTGGCCACCTCCCTGAGTGCTCAGAAAATAAAGCTTTCAAAACAAACAAACAAACAAACAAACAAACAAAACAAAACCCAGGCAATGGTGGCACACACCTTTAATCCCGGCACTTGGGAGGCAGAGGCAGGCGGATTTCTGAGTTCGAGGCCAGCCTGGTCTACAGTGTGAGTTCCAGGACAGCCAGGGCTACACAGAGAAATCCTGTCTTGAAAAACCAAAGGGGGTGGGGGGAAGAAAGGAAAAAAAAATGGAAAAAGAAAATAAAGCTTTCATTTTTAAGCTTTCATATCTGAAGTGAGTTTTCTTGGCTTCCACCCTGAACCCAACAGATGCAGAAAAATAAAAAGGAGGTTATAACCTACAAAGTCAGAAGAGCAGGGATAGGGGACTCTGAGGAGAGCAGGGAAGGTATGAGGAGGCTTCCAGGAAGTCCACTCAACCTTCATCGAGGTCAGGAGGATTGAATGTTTTGGGGATGAAATCAGACCCCAAGGTATACATAGGACAGAAGTCTCATCACCAAAGTCCTGACCAGAGCGTCTTATGAATGCTGAATAACAAGCTGCTTTGAGTAGATATGGTAACAAAATCCCAATCTGCCCTGGCAACTGAAGGCTGGAGATGCCACTGCAGCCTGTTCTCCATCACATCGATTGGGAGGAATTGGGAGGAAGTCTCCAAGCTAGAATGCCCTGGACAAGAAAGTCAATCCCGTGAGTCTAGACAATCGCATGTAGTCTACGCTAGCCTAACCTAGTTTAACCTAGACTACATGAGATACTGTCTCAAAATAACCAGAAACACAACAAAAGATGAGTCCGGGGATCTTGGAATGGGTGAATCTGTTACTGGAATCCTGACTGAGGGTTTGGCTCTGGAGAGGTCCACACACCATCCACAGTTACTCATCACGCAGGACCGAAGGGGAAAGAGGGAAAAGAAGCAGAAAAGGAATTTATACAGTCAGGCCAGACTGAGAAGAAAAGGGAGACCAGAGTCCTCCTGCCTGGCTGTGGGTACTGTCAATAGACCTAGGACCTCCAAGGAACAAAGGCAGAGAGGCTGGAAATGTGTTAATCAAGCAGGGCTGGTTTACCAATCTGGCTAATCATTATCTCAGGTCTGGTCTGCGGGGTCCTTCAAGCATTGGGAGAGTAGGTCCTACCCCCACCCTCAAATGCTCCGTATTCTTGGAATTTGAGAGAAGCTTGGGTGGGGGAGGGTTAAAGGGAAAACCCAGTTTGCTGGACAATGGTGAGATTCTCCTTTTTGAGACACCATTCCTGTGTTCTGGAATACTATTAAAGCTGACAGAGTGGTTAACACATCTGATGCAGGATAGAAAGACAGGAAAAGTTTAAGGGGGCATGAGAGAGAGAGAGAGAGACCCCCTCCTCCTCCAATTCAGTTTGCTTTTCTTGCTGTCTGGGAGTCAAGAAACATCAAAACAACTGATAAAGCTAAAAACGCCTTAAGGCATAAAACAAGTTTTCCTTCTCAAACAAGGATGTTAAAAACAACAAATAAACCAGGTAAACTGCGTGTGCTGGTACATGTCTGTAACCCCAGCATGGACTGGGTGCTAGCAAGATCAGAAGCCTTCACATCCAACCAGGGCTACACTGGACCCTGCTACAAGCAAGAGATAGAAAGGAGAAAGGGAAGGACAAAGGGGGACAGAAAGGGAAGGGGAGGGAGGGAGGGAGGGAGGGAGGGAGGGAGGGAGGGAGGGAGGGAGAACATGCTTGCTTAGGGACAGAAAGTAAATTAGAACAGAATTTCCTGTACAAAAGAAAATTATGGGGCTGGAGAGATGACTCAGTGGTTAAGAGCACTGACTGCTTTGCTTGAGGACCCCAGGTTCAATTCCTAGCACCTACATGGAAATTCACAACCATATGAAACTCCAGTCCCAGGGGATCCATTGCCCTCTTCTGGCCTATATGATGCACCAGCACCAGGCACAGTCATGATGCACAGACATATGCACAGGCAAAACACACATACACATAAAACATAATAAGACTCATTTCTGAAATTAATTAATTTACACCCCAAACACTGTCCCCCTCCCTTCCCGGTCCCTCCCCAAAACCCTCCCCTTCCTTTCTGAGAGGGTGGTGGTCTCCCCCACTCCGGTATTCCCTCACATGGCTGCTTGGCTTTTCTCTCTCTCCAAGGCATGGTGACTCTCCTCTCCTCCCTTGCATCTGTCTCTTGCCTCCAGGGACCCAGAAGACCCATCTATTCATTTCACCCAGTAATTGGTCCTTGGCTTCTTTACTGACAGATCAAGAACCAACTGGAGAACAGGACAACATCAGAACCACCCCTACACAGGCTTAGCTCACCACCTATGCACAGGATGGTTCTGGTGGAGGAAAAGTCCCGAACATTCATAGAGACAAGGTTTTATAGAAAGGAGCAAGCCAGGGGTGAGTGTTCCTAGCTTGGCAAGCATCTAATTGGGGTGCTACTATGGCCTTGAGCATAATTGGCTGGTGTTGGGAGCCAAACCATAGACTTAACTTCTGATCTCTTCCTGACTGCTGGTTGTTAGGCAGAGGGTGAGATTGTTGGGGTTAGCCTAGAAACTGGAGCTAGGCTCAGCTTTTTGTTAGTTTACTTGAGTTTAAATTCAGGTCAGGTTCTCTAAGATGAAGTTTGAAGCCCAAAATTTTGGTCTCTCACTTTAACACCCACACTTCAATCCAAAATGTGGACTCTCCCTTAATCCTAACGAGGTCACTAACTTGGTTTCATTCTGAAGGGGAGTCACTGATTTTGTTTTCTTCGGTCTTGAAGAAGGAGAGCGACTAGGTAAATCCAGGCTAGTATAAATACTTCTTAAGTGGATAGAGAGCATCCATGCATGCATTGTTGATCAGGAGTCAGACCCAAAGTTTAAGAAGCCAAATAGAGAGCTACAGGGTAGAAAGGCTAGACTCTTGTCTCTCCTATTGCCCATTTGGCACCTACAGCCCCAAGTGAAGAGCCAATGGTTTTTTTGTTTTTTTGTTTTTTCTTTTTTTTTTGGTTTTTTGAGACAGGGTTTCTCTGTGTAGCCTTGGCTGTCCTGGAACTCACTTTGTAGACCAGGCTGGCCTCGAACTCAGAAATCCGCCTGCCTCTGCCTCCCGAGTGCTGGGATTAAAGGCGTGTGCCACCATGCCCGGCATAGCCAATGCTTTTAACTGATGTAGCCTCTAAGTGCCTAGTTAGAACACATTTTGCACATGGGATAGATATTAACTTTGGGGTCCAAAGAATGGACTAAAGTGAGTTGAATCATGCTTACTTAAAACTAATGTTTAAGTGGAACCCCAGAATGTGTCTCTACTGGGACTAGGGTCAAAGAATGAGGGTCTATGATTAGGATCTGTTCTAAGTCAATGTCTGGGTCCTCACAAAAGAAAGGACACCTAGAGACTCAGATTTGTGGGAAGAATGCCATGTGACAATGAAGATAGACACTAAAGTTAGTGAGGGATCTACAGGCTAAGGACCACCAAGGAGGGCCCATACTACTAGAAGACAGACATAGGACAAACAGTGCTTTGGTATAAGCTTTAAAAGTCACCTGTAGCCAGGCACGGTGGTGCACACCTTTAATCCCAGCACTTGGGAGGCAGAGGCAGGCGGATTTCTGAGTTCGAGGCCAGCCTGGTCTACAGAGTGAGTTCCAGGACAGCTAGGGCTATACAGAGAAACCCTGTCTCGAAAAACCAAAAAAAAAAAAAAAAAAAGTCACTGTATTGCCAGCCATGATAGTGCATACCTTTAATCCCAGCAATTGGGAAGCAAAAGTAAACAGATCTCTGTGAGTTCAAGGCCAGCCTGTTCTTCAAAGCAAATCCAGGACAGCCAGGGCTACACAGGGAAACCCTGTCTTGAAACAAACAAACAAACAAACAAAGGCACCTGTATCTGACTTTTGTGGCTCTGACACATACTTGAGAAAAGCAATTTAAAGGGAGAGAGTTTATCTTGGGCAATGGTTTCAGAGGTTTCAAGTCCATGTTCAACTGGCTCCAGTGTGTCTAGCCTATGGTAAGGCAGACTATCACAGCAAAAAGGAACAGTCTATCAAACAACTCATTTCTTGGTGGCTAGGAAGCAGAGTAGGGGGTGAGCTTGTCTCTTGTCTCTTGGTATATCCTTCCAGGTGATATAACTTGGCTTCATGGACCTGCTTCTACTATCAGAGCCCTGGCTCCCAATAATACCACTGTATTACATGAAGGGATTAATCCACTGACTCAGAGCTTCAGTCAATCACCTCACCCAAATGGCAGCAGCTGGCCTTAACACATGACCCTTCAGGGGACATTCCAGATTCAAGCCAGAGGAGAACAATTTCCTCCCATTCAATGGACCCTAGGGCCAGTGATTTAACTAGCAGAGGGCGTGTGAATTGGACCAATGGTCATGGTGTTCATGAATCGTCTAACAGACATGAGTGAGGAACGTAGCTCAGACACTACCCACATCTAGATTTTAATTGTTAGTCCAGCAGACCATGGTAGTTCACATCAGCACTTAGGCCATAGAAGAAAGATCAGAAATTCAAGGGCACCCACCCTGGGCTACATAAGGAGTTGGAGGGCAGACTGAGTTACAGGAGACCCTGACTCAAAATATAAAAGGAAACAAAATCACTCTCCTAATAATTCTAAGGTACAAAGGTTTAGTGTATCCAGCACTTGCCGAGCATGCATGAAGCCCTGGGTTTGAACCCACCGTCACAGACAAAAATGTTTAGGATAACAATTCTTATGCCAAGCTAGGGTTGAGAGCTACCTGCTGGGCACATGCATGGTGCTGTTACTTTCCGGGGCCACCTCCTCAGCTAAGTCTGCTATGAAATCAGTGAGCTTTGCCTTCCTGGGAATTTGCATACAGGTCACTTTTGGAGCTAAATAATGAAGTTCCATGGAAGGAAGGCTCACTCTTGCCTTGCTGGGCAAAAGGATGTTTACCGGGGTCCTTTTAAAAATAATCCCCCATGGCCCCATCTAGCAGAGGGATTCATTCTGGTTACAGGAGGGGCACGAGCCAGTTCAGCTCTTCTGATTTTCCTTGTCCCCAAAGTAAAGCATTTAGAGGGGGAAAAGTACATTAAGAAAAAACTTGAGGGCTGGAGAGATGGCTCAGCGGTTAAGAGCATGGACTGCTCTTCCAGAGGTCCTAAGTTCAATTCCCAGCCACCACAGGGTGGCTCACAACCATCTGTCATGGGATCCGATGCACTATTCTGGTGTATATCAGAAGACAGCTGCAGTGTACTCGTATAAATAATAATAAATAAATAATATATATATATATATATATATATATATTTTTTTTTTTTTTTTTTTAAAGAGTAAACTTGAAATTGCAGAATCTTTGGTGCAGTGCTGGGCCAGGGGATGGGAGGTGGGGATGGGAAGGGGAGGGGGAAGGGGAGGGGGAAGAGGAACGGAGGGGAGGGGAGAGGAGGGGAGGGGAGGGGAGGGGGAACAGAGCTCGCCTGTGGGCTCAGATTGTTGCTTCAGGTTGGCTGTTCCTACTGGAATTCACCTCTAGAAAGAGGCTTTCTTCCAGCGCTGTTAGTGAAGCGAAACGAATGCAGAGTTGTCTGTAAGGCCTTTTCTTTCTGCATGGCTGGGAACCGCAGCGAGTTACTGAGTAACTGACTACAAAGTCAATGTGCCTCAAAGGCCTTACAGGAGCAGCAGCAGTTTAAAAGCTCTAACTAGGCAGTTAGCCTAAGGCCAAAAACTGGGAGAACCTCGATCCTGGCCTAAAAGATGCTGCTGCAGGGCAGAGAGAAGCTAGTCCAATGAAAAGAATGCAAGGAGCGGATGAATGAGGAAAATAGGGGTGGGGGTTGGTACATACTTTTAACCTGCCTCCAGTTGCCTCCCTGTAATGGGACTGAGCTGCTGGTGACCCACTTGGACAGGATACAATCAACTTTGTCCCTCTAGTCTGGTATCTATCAGCACAGACTCTTTTTTTATTTTTTATTTTTATTTTTTTTTTGAGACAGGGTCTATGTACCTTTGGCTGTCCTAAACTTACTATGTAGACCAGGCTGGCCTTGAACTCACAAAGATCTGCCTGCCTCTGCTTCCCAAGTGCTGGGACTAAAGGCATGCACCACTATGTCATGTTATTGAAGAAGTCAGCTCAGCCATTAGAAAATTCCACTGGACACAAACACACACACACACACACACACACACACACACACACACACACACACACACACCTTCCTGGAAGAGACAGGTCAGAGAGCACATAGGCCAGAAGCACATAGGCTAAGTAAGCCCCTACTACCTCATTCCCTAAAGACCAATCAGTTTAAAGCACTGATCCACCAATCATATTTTGCCTAGTTGCTGATGCTCTATTCTGTCCCTGGAAACCATATAAAAACTTGCCAGAACTCGCTGCCTCTCGTTCAGGTGTGGGCTGACCCCAGGGCATTGGAACAATAAATTCCTCTTGCTTTTTTGCATCGATTCTGGCTCTACATCGTTCACTCAGGGGGTCCCGGGTAAGCTAAGGCTCTTCAGAGTCTTATATAAGCACAGAGTCTTAAACATAGAAGAGTATAAAAAAGAGAGACTATAATTCTCTAGTTCCTCTTATTTTCTGCCTCAAACATATCCAGAGATACACTGCTAATTATGTCTCCTTTGAAAACATTCTCACTGAAGCCTTCCCTATTCTCCTGCTTCAGCTGGGAGTTTGGGGTGTCTCAGCTCAGCACTGAAATCCCTCTCTTCTACACTGATCTGGCTTTATTCGGTGTATTTGCTCTCTTTCATGAGATACAGTCATTTCTTGCCTTGCTTTATATCTGCATGAGCTGTGAATGGCGCCATATTGGACACACAGGAGTTAATACAGTTGTATCTGGTCTTCTTTTACAGGCTCACTTCCCCGCCCCCTCCGCTCCCACCACATCTTCCTATTTAGGGTTCCAGGAACTCAGCCTCCATGTCTACATATTTCACCTTTTCTTCTGTCCTTTTCTAGAATTCTTTCCTCCTGTTACTTTCAGACATGCTACTTTACCCTGGCCTCTCCATTGGCTGACTAGAAGCTCTGGGAAGGTAGGACTGGGGACATTTTTCCCCCTCCCTAACCTGATGACACACATTGGACCCAGCAAGAGTTCAATGGGTGTGTGTGTGTGTGTGTGTGTGTGTGTGTGTGTCGGTTAACAAATGAGTTGCCAAGGTTTTGCTAAAGTGACCTTCTGGTTTCCATCACACAGCATCTCAGTGTGGCTTTTGGTTTGTTTTTCAAGACAGGTTTTCTCCTGTCTTGGCTGTCTTGAGACTCACTATGTAGACC